>NW_006288853.1:1301891-1302936 GCF_000327345.1 Myotis davidii
AAGGATATATGCACCCCTATGTTCATAGCAGCACAATTTACAATAGCTAAGATTTGGAAACAGCTTAAGTGCCCATCAGCAGATGAGTGGATTAAAAAGCTGTGGTACATCTATACAATGGAATACTACATCGCTGCTGTAAAAAAGGAATTCTTACCATTTGCAACAGCATGGATGTACCTGGAGAGCGTTATGCTAACCGAAATAAGCCAGTTGGAGAAAGATAAATATCACATGATCTCACTCATTTGTGGAATATAATGAACAACATAAACTGATAAAAATAGACCCAGAGACAGAGAAGCATCTATCAGACCGTCAAACCTCAGAGGGAAGGCGGGGGAGGGGGACAGGTAAGAGATCAACGGAAGGACTTGTATGCAGGCATATGAGCATAACCCACCGACACAGACACTGGGCGGGTGAGGGCATGTGCTGGTGGTTGGGGGTGGCTGGGAGAGGTCGATGGGGGAAAAAGGAGATATATGTACTACTATATGTAATACTTCAAGCAATAAAGAATTTTAAAAAAAAGACTACTCCTAAGTGGAGTAATGATTACTATTAAAAATTGTTTTGTTTTTGCTAATAGATTAGAACATTTAAAATGTTTATGTAAATATATATTTTAAATGGCTTTAGTTAAAAAGCTCTTTCTTAACGCAGTTATATAATGTTCTAAAATGCCTTATTTTTACTGTATTTCTTCATTGAGATCTTCAACCCACCTGGGGTTTACTTTTAGTGTGCGGCAGGACTCTCTATCTGTATGTTCCCATATTAATAACCGGTTTGGCCAATACCATTTTGCTAGTACGCGAAGGACGGACACAGGTCCCTGATCTTTTCACACCCCCGTAACGGTAGCTACACCGTCATCAAATCCTGCCTCCTTCGCCCCAGATGGGGTTGTGGGGCCGGGGTGTCCTGGTGACTGGACCATCTGCGGGACCGAGGCCCGGCCGAGCAGTTCTGCGTGTTTACAAATCCCGGCCCCGCACGGGGAGCTCTCGGCGCTGGGGGCGGGGCGGCTCCGGGAGCGGAG
>NW_006288853.1:1303896-1382222 GCF_000327345.1 Myotis davidii
CTGTCGGTTTTGAAATAAGTTTCTCTCGCCTCCCACCCGTTCAGGATGCGGCGCTTTCGTTAAACGGTGCAGCCCCCCTCCTCCCCCCGCCCCCAGCACACTCAAACCTGCAACTTTTGCCCATCTTTTTGCAGTTGTCTTTGCATACCGGTGCAATTCGTGGCTTTTTTTTTGGGGGGGGGGGTCTTAGTTTTTACATTTGTCTTGCATTTTAAAGAGCAAAGCTACATTCTAAAAACCCATACCCTGCACATTGCCGAGAGCGCAGCTGTTCCCGAAGCCCGTCCCGGGGCGCAGCTGGCGGCGGGCAGCGGGGAGCAGCGGCGCTTGCAGAGCCCTGGCCGCCACCAGTGTTTCTCCTCCGATGTTCGAGTAGTTTTCAGTTTAGTTCTCACCCTTGCCTGTGTGTAAATACAACCCCGAAACGCGAATTGACATTTTTTTCTGGCATGCTAAATAAGTCTGCTGTGTTGGTTGTGTGTGTCCCGTCTCCCTCGAAGTTGCGTGTTTCCGATCCGAGGAGTTTTCTGTCCCGGGTGGAGGTTCCTCTCCATCTGTATCGGCGTCAGTGAATGGAGTCGGTGGGCTCACTGGCTGGCTGTGAAGATGGCCTGTGCCTTAGGGACTGGATTGGGCATTAGACCGCTCATTTCAGGCCACAGTGTAATAGGGGAAACGGACTAAGGCAGAGCCGTCTGTGCATGTTTAAAGAAGTTGCAAGTTGCCGTATAGTTTCATTGGCACTTTTGTCGGTGAATTTTTAGTGGACAGATTTCACGAGCTCCATTGTTTGTAGTTGGTAAGTTCAGTCTAACTAGATGACTCCTTTCTGTGTTTGGATTTAGTAGACTTGACTTATATCTAGATTTTCGATGAACTGAGACTTTTAGATTGAGGTTAGAATCCCTTAAGGAGAAAATACTGTTCCTATGAACTAACCAGGCAAGATGACCCAGGAGGCATTCTTTTAAATACGTTTTTATTGACTTCGTTGAGAGAGAGAGGGAGAGAGAGAGAAAGGGAGGGAGGGAAGAAGGGAGAGAAACATTGATGGGTTGCCAAACCTGAAACCTGGGTATATGCCCTGACTGGGAATTGAATGTGTTTTATTCAGTGAAAATCATTACATCATAACCATTACAGATCTTCATGCTATTTTATTTTATTTTTGTTAATCCTCACCCTAGGATATTTTTCCCATTGATTTTTTCCCCCCTAGAGAAAGAAGGAAGGGGGGGGGGGTTGGGAGATACCTACATGAGAGAGACTCATCAGTTGGCTGTCTCCAGCACAAAGCTTGAGGATCTGAACCTGCAACACAGGCACGTGCCCTTGACCGAGACTTGAACCCACAACCTTTGTTATGTGGGCTGAAGTTCTAAGTACTGAGACACTGGCCAGGGCCATTTTTTAAAAAATTGTTTTGAGAGAGAGGAAGGGTGGGGTGAGAGAAACATGGATTTGTTGTTCCACTTAGTTATGCATTCATTGGTTGATTCTTGTATGCTCCCTGACCCAGGATTGAACCCACAACCTTGGCATATCTAACCAACTGAGCTACCCGGCCAGGGCCCCGATCTCCATACATTTTAGATGCAGATTGTTCAGCAGACTTGAGTTGCTTTTGGTTTCTTTTGCAGATAACCTTCTGTTTGGTGATGAAATAATTACCAATGGTTTTCATTCCTGTGAAAGTGATGAGGATGATAGAGCCTCACATGCAAGCTCTAGTGACTGGACTCCAAGGCCACGGATAGGTATGGTTTCACAGCTTTTAGAGAGTAAATGTTGTCTTTTTCTTTGTATTTTTGTTTTATGCTAACTAAAAATATAATTATCTGCCTCCTTATAACCTGGTGATGAGGTTCCTTAGGTGCTTGCTAAGATTTATGTTTCTAGGGAAAGTCTAGTGCTTCTGTTTTTCTTTTTAAACAGCTCACGCCCATGGAAGTTGGCCTCTAGTATTTATCAAACAAACAGGTCCTTCTCACACCTCAGGTCCTTGGGTCCTTTTCACGTTTTCTCTGTGTAATGCTCTTCCTTCCTATTTGTTCTTCCTTTTCTTTTAGCATACCACTTTTTAAAAAAAGATGTTGTATTGCTTTTAGAAAGAGAGAAATATCGATCTGCTTTCTCCTGCACGTCCCCCCACTGGGGATTGAGCCTGAAGCTGGGGCATGTGCCCTGACTGGGAATCGAACTGTGACCTCCTGGTTTATAGGTTGATGCTCAACAACTGAACCACACAGGCCAGGCTGAATCTTAACTTTTTTATTGGGTTTCTAATACTAGAATATAAGCCCTATTGGGGACAGGGTTTTTTTTTTTTAACTGATTTGTATGCTATTTTGTCAGTTCCTAGAAAAGTGTCTGGCACATAATTTGTGCTCAGTAAATCTTTAACTATGTTGATGAAATGGGAAAGTACAGGGGTGGGCAAAAGTAGCTTTATAGTTGTGATACAAGTAAATAATACAATAATTAATAATAACATAAGAATAAACTTTTGAGTACTCACAACTGGAAACCTACGTTAGCAGTAGAGAACACTATTAGATATTTATACTAAAGTTCTAACATGACCATCTCGAAAATGATACTTTTCTTTTTAAAAAAATATATTTTATTGATTTTTTACAGAGAGGAAGGGAGAGGAAGAGGGATACAGAGTTAGAAACATCGATTCAGCTGCCTCTTGCATACCCCCTACTGGGGATGTGCCCGCAACCCAGGTACATGCCCTTGACCGGAATCGAACCTGGGACCCTTGAGTCCACAAGGCCGATGCTCTATCCACTGAGCCAAACCGGTTAGGGCAGAAATGGTATTTTTCTTAATGTGCCTTCATTCTTGACTATTTAAATTCAGTGATGATTAGTTCCTTAGTGTCCATAGTATTACTGTCTTTTTGGTTTTCTCAAGCTAGAAAACTGACTTAAGAAATGTCAGAGTAAAAAAAAAGTCAGTGCTTAAAACGTATCAGCATTCTATGTATCATTTTCAGAGATTGGTTAAGATCAAATTGAATATTATTACTGAAAAAAATTGAAAAGGTGTTAGTTATGTATAGATTTCCTTAGAGAGGTATATAAATTTCCTTTTCATTTATGTCTTTTTTTAACATTATTAATTTTAGAGAGAGAATGGAAGGTGGAGGGGGGGGAGAGAGAGAAAGAGAGAGAGAGAGAAACAGAGAGAAACATCAGCTTGTTTTTCCACTTATTTATGCATTCATTGGTTAATTCTTGTATATGTCCTCACCGGGGATCGAATCTACCACCTTAGTGTGTTGGGGTGATGCTCTAACTAAACTGAGTTGCCTTGCTAAGGCTTTGCCTTATGTCTTTAATGGTAAATAGTATGGGCTTTTGGGATTGGTAGGATCTTTCCTATATTGATGTGTAGAACCCTTTTGTATATACATGCTCCTGTTACTAATTATGGAGTATATTTTTGAATTTTAACCATCAAAATTTAACTCTGGTAATTAATTTGACTCTTAAAATATTTTGTATTTTATAATTCAAGGGGCTTACCTAACTCTTGATTTGATTTCCCTAATTTCATTGGGATATAGCATTCGTTCTGAGGATGCTGTGAAAATGATATATTTTTATATTGCATTTTATTACTTTATTAAAAAAATCTTAAAGATTGTTAGTTCATTACTTCAGAAAATAAATGAGATTTTAAATTAATTGGATGTGAATTTGATGTAATTCTTTGTCCTCTTAATATAGGTCCATATGCTTTTGTTCAGCAACATCTCATGATTGGCACAGATCCTCGAACAATTCTTAAAGATTTACTACCAGAAACGATTCCTCCGCCTGAATGGGATGATATGACACTGTGGCAGATTGTTATTAATATCCTTTCAGAACCACCAAAAAGGAAAAAAAGAAAAGATATTAATACAATAGAAGATGCTGTGAAATTACTGAAGGAATGCAAAAAAATAATAGTTCTAACTGGAGCTGGGGTATGTAACATGTTTAAAACATGAGTAAAAAAGGAGGAGGTGGTAAATGTTTTATGCCTTTCCAAGTAAATGTTTTTCTGGTGTAGAAGAATTTATCCTTCCATGATAATGGGCAATTTTTTGTGTTTGGAAACTACTAAAAATTGAGCATAGCAGCAGTTGCTAAATTGGTTGTTTTTAAAAGCCTCTCCAACAACCATAAAAAAGATTTGTTTCTGTTTATTAGTACAGTAGGTAAGTGGAATTAAGGCAAGATTTTTACCTATATTATACCACGACTCCTAAAGGAGATTAAGAGAATTCTGCTTACATTGACGTGTGTCAGGGTGTGATGGAGAAACTGGGTTTTTGTTCCATCTTCATGGGGAAACCAGGAACCTAATTCATATTCACAAGTAAAGAACTTAGTGTTAGGAAGTTAACAGATTCCTACCTCCCATCCATTTAAATTAAGGTGATGTGATTGAGGTGGCTCGACAGTTTTCGATTGCCTCCCCTATAGGGTCACAGATAACTAGCTACATAAGGGTATTGTGTTTTCTGTGTTGAATACAGAATATGTTGGTTAGTGACCAGAGCAATGCTAGAGTAAAATTCAGTTCTGCTTTCTGCCATTTTGAGTTAACGGAGGGTGTCACTTAGTCCTTTTTTTTTCTTTTCTAAATACATTTTTATTGATTTCAGAGAGGAAAGGAAAGGGAGAGATAGAAACATCAATGATGAGAGAGAATCATTGATTGGCTGCCTCCTGCACACCCCCCACTGGGGATCAAGCCCACAACCCAGGCATGTGCCCTGACCTGGAATCAAACCATGACTTGGTTCATAGGTTGATGCTCAACCACTAAGCGAAGCGGTTGGGCCTCTTAATCTTAAATGATCAAGAATAGTAATGATTTGCTCCCTATATGATTTAGATAAATTTGACTTAACTCTGAGGTCAAAGTGCAATCGACATTGGTAAAATTGTGAAACAAAAAGGTAACACTCAAATCTCTATTTGAAAGCATAGTGTCTAAATCTATTCTTAAGAATTGAAACATTGTAGCCCAGCCAGCCTGGTTCAGTAGTTGAACTGTGGACATATGAACCAGGAGATCATGGTTGATTCCAGGTTAGGGCACTTGCCCAGGTTGCGGACTGGATCCCCAGGAAAGGGCATGCAGGATCAATGATTCTCTCTCATCATTAAAGTTTCTATTTCTCGCCGAAACCGGTTTGGCTCAGTGGATAGAGCGTCGGCCTGCGGACTGAAAGGTCCCAGGTTCGATTCCGGTCAAGGGCATGTACCTGGGTTGCGGGCACATCCCCAGTGGGAGATGTGCAGGAGGCAGCTGATCGATATTTCTCTCTCCTCAATGTTTCTAACTCTTTATCTCTCTCCCTTCCTCTCTGTAAAAAAAAAAAATCAATAAAATATATATTTAAAAAAAAAAAGTTTCTATTTCTCTCTCCCTCTCCCTTTCTCTCTGAAATCAATAAAAATAATTGAAACATTGTACAACATAGTATTTTAAAGAAAATACAGAAATTCAGTTTTTTTTGTTGGACATTTTTTAATTGATTTTTAGAGAGGGTGGATGGGAGGGGGGGAGACAGAGAAACACTGATTGGTTGCCTCCCGAGTGGAACCTGCAACTGAGGTACTTGCTCTTGACTGGAATTGAACTGGGGACTGCAGGTTGATGTTCTATCCACTGAGCCAAACCAGCTAGGGCTAGAAATTCAGCATTCTTGAAGTAGTCGGTCCCTGACCAGATGAGAGATTTCTTTGGAAACACTTGACTGTAATAGAAGTTGTTCCCTGCTTTCTGGTTAGAATAATTCGAAATGATTTACTTCTCAAATTTCTACTGCTTTAATTTGTTGATTAAATACTTTAAGATTCAAAATTTGCCTGACTTAAAATTCCTTACCCCATTATGAATGGAATGTGATGGATTTAGTAATACTTGTTTGGGGGGTGTTTTATTTCTATTTTAAATTGGAATAGGATGGTATTTCTGTCCTCCAAAAGAAGTTTAAAACTAAAATATTTTTCAACTTCCTAATTGTATAAGAGCAATTATAAACCTAGAGGTAGAAGATTTAATTGTACAAATTATGCCATGTATTTTGCAGGTTTCTGTTTCTTGTGGAATACCTGACTTCAGGTCAAGAGATGGTATTTATGCTCGTCTTGCAGTGGACTTCCCAGACCTTCCAGATCCTCAAGCAATGTTTGATATTGAATATTTCAGAAAAGATCCAAGACCATTCTTCAAGTTTGCAAAGGTACTATGAACGCTTCTAATTGTTTCATTGACCACCTCTCATCACAAAGTATTTGTTCACATTAAGGCTTCTTAAGCTTAACATTCATTGTCTAGTAAATTGGGTACTAGTACTGCAGTGTGGAATAACATCATTGAAATAATCAATTTAGTAAGAATTCCTTTCCAGAAGGGATTGTTATTTACTTTTCTTCATTTTTGGATTGAGTTTCTTTTCAAAGAAGAGGCTATTTTCTATTTTCAAAATAGAGGCTATTTTCAAATTTCACTGCAATAATGGCCTTTACGTTGTCCATGCTTATTTATTTTTAACATGCTGTTTTTTTAAAAAAAAAAAAAAATTTTTGATTTCAGACAGGAAGGAAGAGGGAGAAAGAGAGAGAAACATCAATGATGAGAGAGAATTATTGATCGTCTGCCTCCTGCATGCCCCCAACTGGGGTTCGAGCCTGCAACCCAAGAATGTGCCCTTGACTGGGAATCGATCCCAGGACCCTTCAGTCTGCAGGCTGACGCTGTATCCACTGAGCCAAACCAGCTTAATATGTTCTGATTGATTTCAGAGAATAAGGGAGAAGGAGATAGAAATATCAATGATGAGAGACAATCATTGATCACTGCCTCCTTCCTACATGCCCATTATTAGGGATTGAGCCCACAGCTGGGCATGTGCCCTGACTGGAATTGAACCATGACCTTCTGGTTCCTAGGTTGATGCTCAACCACTGAACCACACAACCAGGCAGATTTTTAATCTTTTCTTATGGATTATAAAGGTTTTAATATCTACTTTGGTATGCTTTGTAAAATTAGCCAGGTCTTAACACATGTTATGTGTATGAAAATTTGTGATGAGGGGTGGAGAAGATTCTAAGATTGCATTTTAGTCTATAGTGCTCTATTCTGCTCTAGTCTCTAGAGTTGCACAGTCCAGTTCAGAAGCCACTAGCCACATGAGGCTTTTGAGCACTTTAGTATATTGAAATGTGATTTAAGTGTGAAAGCCGACCAGATTTTAGAAACCTAGTATGGGGGAAAATTACATAAATAAATATTGATCACATGTGGAAATAATGATACTTTTAAAAAAATATATATTATTGATTTTTTACAGAGAGGAAGGGAGAGAGATAGTCAGAAACATGGATGAGAGAGAAACATGGATCAGCTGCCTCCTGCACACCCCCCACTGGGGATGTGCCCGCAACCCAGATACATGCCCTTGACCGGAATCGAACCTGGGACCCTTCAGTCCGCAGGTCGACTCTCTATCCACTGAGCCAAACCGGTTTCGGCAATAATGATACTTTTGATACTGGGTTGTAAATTATGAAAATTCCATGATCTTAATGTAATTACTAGAAAATTTAAAATTACATACATGGCTCACATATTTCTATTGGGCAGCTCTACTCTAGAGTACAAAGCTTGATAATACATTACGCCAGCAATTTTCAACTGGTGTGGTTCAGTAGTTAGAGACTCAGCTTTATCCCTCCCTGCCTTCACCCCCCATCCCCTCCCAAGTTTGGGTCCCAAGTTTGATTCCCTGTCAAGGACACATACCTGGGTGCAGATTCAATCCTGATCCATCCTGGCCATACGGAAGGCAAACAATTCTCTTTCAATGTGTCTTTCAAATCTCTTCCCCCCTCTGCCTACCTCCCTACACACACACACTCACTCTCTCTCTCTGGAAAAATATCGTCAGGTGAGGATTAATAACAAAAACACAAAACAAAGAGTGACTATTTAGTCAGGAGTACTGACTCGCTCTTTTCCCTTAGATTGTCAAATAAAAAAATGACAATAGCCAACACAACAATAGCCATCCAGTGTGAATGAATCACACTGATAACTATTTTATTTTGTCAGATCAGCAAAAATATATATGTGATGTGCCACAGAATTTTAATAATGAGTTTTATGTGTGCCATGAAATGAAAACGATTGCTAATTGCTGCATTATACCAAGCTCAAGATAATTTAATCAGAAAACTATTAATTTCTTTTCCTCCACAGTTTAGTTTTATAGGAAGAAATTGTAAAATTGCTATTGCTAAGCTTCAGTATTTTGAAAGGGTCTTTTGTGTTAGTGACTATTTTTAGTGAATCTAGAAGTTAAAGGAACCTACATTTTAATTAAAGGGGTAATCTCAGTACTTTCAAACCATATTGTCTATTTACATAACTATAGGAAAAGCTTTGCTAATTTAAAATAAATGGAGTTTAAATTGCTTGACTTCTTTTTAAAGAAATAGTCTTTGGTTTCATTCAAGTGTGGTTATAAATAAGAATTAGAGTAAAATGTGGAAGTTATATTTAAGTTTCTTGAATATGACTTAATTGCTAAAACTGAAAACTGAATTTGAGAAATTTTCAGGCTAAGAGAATTTTTTTTTTAAAATATATTTTATTGATTTTTCACTGAGAGGAAGGGAGAGAGATAGAGAGTTAGAAACATTGATGAGAGAGAAACATCAATCAGCTGCCTCCTGCACATCTCCTACTGGGGATGTGCCCGCAACCCAGGTACATGCCCTTGACTGGAATCGAACCTGGGACCTTTCAGTCCGCAGGCCGACGCTCTATCCACTGAGCCAAACCGGTTTCGGCAAGAGAATTTTTAATTTAAGAACTGACATCTGGTTTACATTGAATTACATAAATAAAGTTAGTTTCTTTACATTATTCTCTTTTCTTATTTACAAGATTATGAATTAGTGAAGACTTACTGTTTCACTGGTGCTCGTGGTACTAATGCATGATTTTGCAGACGAATGAAATGTCACTTTATAGGTTTCTTGAATTGAACCTAAGATACTAGCATTATATAACAGTTCTAGTTAGCAGAAATGAACACTTATAGAAGGCCAGCAGGTAACTAGAAATTACTTTGATCTTATTTCTCATTATTAAAGCTTGATTCACTAATCCATTTATGTAATGCTTGTAAGACTTGCTGTAATTCTGTGTTCTGAAAGGAAAGAAAACATACTGCCTAAACTAACTTGTCAGTTCCCACCCCACCTCCTCCATCACTTCAGTATGTGCTAAATTGCTTAGTAAAGTAGTAACCTGACACTTGGAAAAATGTGATAACTGAGAATAGAAATAGCAAGGTGAGAAAGATTGTAACCCTAGTTGTCTAATATACAAACCGGGTATTCATTGGTAGCTTAACTAGATTTGACATGTAAAAATTGATAGAAACAATTCAGAATTACAATGATAAGCACAAAGTATGAGAAATTAAAGAAGTGTGCTTAATAGAAATCTAGACAGTACATAAGAGGAAAAAACAATGTGTTACAGTGTTCTTAACCACTGTGTTTAGGTTATATACCATCTGGGAGAAGAAAGGGTTGGAGGGGTGGTATTTTTTCACTTTAATATAAAAGTTTTAAGATTTTATGCATTTTTTATTGTTAATAAAATGAAAATAAGTTCATTTATAAAGTATTGTTCATATAAACTTAATTTTGCTTGATTATTTTTTGTGAGCTTTCATTTAAGTTTTATTAAAAGCTAAATAATTAACCTTTATAACTACTATTCATATAGAACTGTTGCACTTTAATTCTCCCATTATGAACTGCCTAAAAGAAAGCTTTTAGTTGCTGAAGCAGCACTTAAAATAGTAATAGGTAGAAGAGGCTGAGTTAATATTGGGTCTAAAAATAAATAATTGGGGAAAAGGTTAAGGAGAAATAAGAACAAGGAACAAAGCATAGTATCCAAAAATAGAGGAAGGAGAGGGTATGCAAATATTGTTGTATTTTACTAGGTTCATGAAATATGTGATTAAAACACTAATAACCTAAATTTTTCTACCAGTTGCTATAAGTAAGCAGAAAGTTTGTTAAATGGTTTATGGTTTTTGCTAGTTGTGAGAGAAAATGAATGTAATATGAAGTATTATTGGTGAATTTTTGGAAGGAAAGAATTTCCTTAATGCATCAAGCTATTGATTGTATATAATTATTGAGAAGAAACTTAGATTTCATTTAGACTGGAAACTCCAAGTAATGGAGAGGTGTGTTTAAAGAAGTTACTGGCCCATTAAAGCAGATTCTCAATCCGTTGACATTTTGGAGTGGGTAATTCTTTGCTGTGAGGAGATGCCCTGTGAATTATAGGGTATTTAGCAGCATCCCTCTTCCCACTAAATACTATTAACATTCCCCACTCCCAGTGTTGACATTCAGAAATGTCTCCATACATTGCCAAGTGTTCCCTGCAAAATCTTACCCGTTTGAGCACCATTGTGATACAGTGTGCCTAGCTGTGTTACCACTTTGAAATTCACACAAGAACAATTAAGGCCAACATAAAGCTACATAGCCATGTCTTGAACCATTATCATCTTGTATCAGAGCTCTCAGGAGTCTAGAATAATGGACTGACTCTGATAAAATTGAGTAGGTTATTCAGTAAAGGTGAAACTGAACATGGATAAAATAAGTTTTTTTAAGACTGTCCAGAGTGTATTTGCTAACCTGTATAGAATTCAGTGAATGTTTTTTCCATTAAAGTGATTAAAACTCAAGAAGAAGTAGAGGATGGAAATGTGAAAATGTGAACTGAACTTAATTCCAAAAAAATGTATCTTTATATTTATTCAATAAATTCTCACTTTATTAATAATGTTCTAACATACCAGATTATGTAGTTATAAAAGTTAAAGACTCTTGCGCTGACTGGTTTGGCTCAGTGGATAGAGCGTTGGCCTGCGGACTGAAAGGTCCCAGGTTCAATTCCAGTCAAGGGCATGTACCTTGGTTGCGGGCATATCCCCAGTGGGGGGTGTGCAGGAGGCAGCTGATAGATGTTTCTCTCTCATTGATGTTTCTAACTCTCTATCCCTCTCCCTTCCTCTCTGTAAAAAATCAATAAAATATATTTTAAAAAAAAGTTAAAGACTCTTAAAACCAGTTCATTACCTAAAAATCAAAAAATGCATGCATGCATGCATAAAAAAAATAGCTTCAGTCCCATTTATCTGAAAACAATATATTAATACTTACGTGTATATGGATTACAGATTTATAAATATAGGCATAAAGTATTATAGCTAGGTATATATTATATTTTTATTATAAAAATGGGCTCTTTTTCCTACTGATTTGTATTTGTAGCATTTCCTACTTAATAAATTTTTTGTGTCAGACACTTGAATACTTTATAGTCATCATAATGTTCATCAAGTAATGTAGTGAACTAATCCTGCAACTGTATGTTTGAATGTTCTCTACTTTCTGTTATCACAAGTAGGGTTGCTTTGATTATCCTTTTTGGTGTGTTTCCAATGTTCTTAGGATAAACTCCTAAAAAGGAAATTGCCAAGGCTCCTGATACATTTTGCTGTATTGCTATCTGTGAAGGTTGAATAATATATGTTCCCGTCAGAAGAAGTGCATGAGAAGGCTGATTTAACATGCCCCTGTCCACTCCCTCAAATTCTCTGCAGTATATTATTATTTTTTAAAAATATATTTTATTGATTTTTTACAGAGAAGAAGGGAGAGGGATAGAGAGTTAGAAACATCAATGAGAGAGATCAATCAGCTGCCTCCTGCACACCCCACACTGGGGATGTGCCCGGAAGCAGGGTACATGCCCTTGACCGGAATCGAACTCGGGACCCTTGAGTCTGCAGGCCGACGCTCTATCCACTGAGCCAAACCGGTTCGGCTGTAGTATATTATTGGCATTAAAATACTTTTTTAAATAAAGTGTGTGTGTGTGTGTGTGTGTGTGTGTGGTGAATATGATTTACAAAGAAATACAAACAGTACAGTATGTAAACATTAGTTGGCCCCCCTTTAGTTTCCCTATCTTCAATCTCTTTCTTCAAAGGTTACTGTATTTTCTTGGGCCTTCCAGGAAAAAAAGAAATGAGTAAGAGAGAGTATGTGTGTGTGTGTATGGGAGGAGTATTATTTTAAGTTTCTAGTAATACTTTGAAAATGATTACTAACAATTATACACCCATTTCTCTAACCTTGCTTCCGCCCCCCCTCCCCATACACATAATACTTTTAGAAATAGTTTCAGAATGGCACTTAACAGAAATAACTTATTTTTAAGAAAAGGCCTGTATTTTATAGTTGTACCACAATATATTTAATCAATCTTCTATTAATGTACATCTCAAGTTTTTCAGGAAGTTAAAACTATCAGTTGAATAGAAAAAATGGGCATTTTTTTCTCATCAGTGTTCTGTTTTAGTTTATTAGTGTGAATGAATGATTGCTTTCTACAACTGGCCATGTGTATATCCTTGAATCATTTATTGATCTTAGGCATTTTTTTCCAGTGGGATGTTTTTCTTTTACTGATTTTTGGGAACATTATGTATTCTCGAAGAATGTTTTTATGTTATAAGGTGATTGGAATTCCAGCCTTCAGTAATCCCATGCAGATGTGCAAAATGAACTGTACTTACTAGACTGATCTTAGATTTAGACTAGTTAGCAGTACCTAACAGAAATGATGCTTAGCCTAAAAAAAGAGTATGAAACGAGGTACAGGGATCAAACATTGAAAAGGTACTATTAGACATTAATACTTGCAACAACAAAGAATTTAAATGAAAAAAAAGAAAAGTTATTATTGCATAGTGGTTAAGAGCCACACTTTGGTATCAGAACTGGATTTGAATGATAGCTCTGCTACTTACTGGTTCTTGTGACTTTCGACAAGTGACTTCTGTGCTTTGGTTTTTTTATCTGCCAGTGGGGATATATACCCTACAGTATGGTCAACAAATCTTTTCTTTATAGGATCAGGTAGTAAATGTCTGCTTTGTGGACACCATAGGAGCTTTATTAAATGTTCTTTGTTTTTCTGTACAACCTTTTAAAATGTAAAAACTCAGTCCTCAGCCTAGTTTATAGCATTATAATAAATTGCTCCTGTTATGTCTAGTACATACTAAAACTTCATTAAATGGTAACTGATAGCTTGACTAACTGAAATGCTCTTGTGTTAGGTTAGTACAGGAATTGGCAAACTATATCCTCAGTCCAAATGTAGCCCATTGCCTGTTTCTATGGAGCCCTTGAGCTAAGAGTTTTTAAATGGGAGGGGAAAATGAATAGTTTTTCATGGCATATGAACATGAAAATTCTAATGTTGGTGACTGTAAATAAAGTTTTATTGGAATACAGCTGTGCTCATTCATTTGCATATTGTCTAAGGTGCTTTTGCACTATATTGGAAGATTGAGTGGTTGCAACAGAGACCATATGGAAACCTTAAATATTTACTAATTGTTGTCCTTGTTTGGAAAAAGTTTGCTGAACCTTGAGTTCCTCAGGGAACCAGATTTTTAGAAAAGGCAGTTGAATTTGTCAGATGACTAATAATGTGTAAGTGCTGATTAGGTAAGATATTGAGTAGTCTATCAAGTGTGGTTTTGTGGAATGAATGAAACAAGCGATTATGAAGATTTTTCTAACCAGGACCGATGTGTGTGTTTTGTTGTTTCTTGTGTGTGGTGTTTTTTTTTTCAGCAAGAGATTTTAGGTTCTATTTATTACCAACTGTACTTAACTGTCTCCCTCTGCTCTGTAGGAGGAGGTGGATATTAGCCAATAGTGCATCTCAAAGGACTTTGATGAGTCCTTTTATTTTTGAGGGGTTGCCGTTAACATCCTTGCCTTTGACTGGGGTCTCACTCATATTGCTAGAAATTTTTAGATGAAATCAAGTAGAGATCATTTTTGGAGGAGAGCCATTATTTCTGCATGAAACCTCAATATGGCAGGTAGTTCTAAGCTTTAATTTGGACCCTATTGGTTGCCTTTGGACAATTACTGAAGTGTTTGCATATTTGTAAACACAGGTGTATGGAAGCAACAGGTCTTTTTTAAAAATGTGCTTTGAGCTTTTGGTCCCAGCTCTGCTTTCTCTCACTTGTGAGGATCCCTATGGCACTAACAGATTGGCCCAGTCCACATGATCGGTTCCTTGATAGGACTTGAGGGTGTTCAGACATGGTCCACTACATATTTGAAAGAAAACAGACAAAGTTAGTTTCAAATCGTAGCACATAAAATTTAATCTTATAAAAAAGAGCTTCATAAATGATTCCCAACTACAGAAATTGATTTTTAACTTTAAGGGCTAAACTACCTTGAACTGTTATGGTTTGAACATGAAGGGAAATCGGAGTGTAGAGCTGAAGCTAGTGTCTGCATATCTTTGTGCTTCTTATCCTCCCCTTTAAGAGAGTGGGTGGAAGATAAGGCACATAAAACTCATTTCAGGAGCCTTGGAGTCTTGGCACTCTTACTCCCTGACCCTGCTCTGGAGGTCATTTGTTCTTATTTTGTTTGGCATGCTGTTATCACTTTTCTTCCTACTTTAGATGTTATTTTATTTGTTGCCTAGCATATTCTAATATTTGTTAAAACACTCTACCAGCTATTTACAGAGGGAGCTTTAATAAAATACAATTATGTTTAAGCCTCTACATGTAAATATGAATGTACTAGAACAAAGCATCTTGTAGCTAAAACAGTGGTTAGTATAGCACAACCCACTGGTCTAGAACGCAATGTTGCTTTAAATTTTTTATAAACATTAGCTTTATTAAGCTCTTCACTTGTTACTTCTTCCTATATGTGCGTTGTCTATTTTGTAAATTGCAAAGTTGTCCATGAAATTCATGACAAAAATTTGAATGTGAGGAAAATTTTGGATTTTTGTATACCATTTTCAGCAGCATATGGACCTGTATGTGACAGTTATAAGGAGATTTTACTTATTAATTTTACCCAAAAGATATACCTGTAGATAGTTTTTTTAAAAAAATTGAAATATTAAATAGGTTAAAAGTAGTCATTTATAATCTTATTCAACATTTTTGTATAATATCAGAAGTGAAAGTTCCCCATCTGTTTATAGTTTGTTTGAATCCTTCCTGACTTGTTTTTATGAACATATCTATATGCATGTGCATATTATTTCCATTTTTGCTTAATAACAAAACAATAAAAACAAAACACACCAGTGACTAACTTGCTTTTTTCATGTATGTCATGAACCATCTTCCAGGTCAGTGCATCTAAACCTATTAATTTTAATGGCTGCATACTCCACTATTATGGATGGTACCACATATCTACAACCGGTCCCCTATTGATGGACATATGGTTGTGTCTAGTTTTTTGCTACCATTGTAATAGGTTAGAGGCTGTAATGAATGGTAAGGAAGTAGAAGGTAGCACTACTACTTTAATGAAGAAACTTCCTTTGCCATAGTCACTTACTAAATGAAATATAAACACTGTCAAAAGTTGAGAGGACCAAAATTGATAATTTTTCTCTGATCTTTTTGCCATGTGTATATCTGAATTCTTTGTTTTTAAAGAAGAAACAGCATTGAAGCATTATTTGGGGGGAAAAACACACACACAAAATCCAGCAACTCAGCATTCATGAGCAACTCTATACTATACCAGTATGTGCCTGTGCAGTGGAAGGAAAACAATTTTGGTAAGGAATTAAAACTTTAGCTTTAAACTTCCAACAGGTTTATATTTATGATGAATGATGAATAAGAAAATTTTAATATTCTTATGTTTTTAAAAAAGAAGTCACCATACCTTTGATATCTTTAATTTCAATTTAAACTATTCCCCCTTTTGCTTTAAAACAACAACTGAATTTGCAGCCAACAAAAGTTAGATATGTTCTAAGGTGTGTATTTCTTCTGACTTTTATTAAAATATCTGTTAACATTTATTAGAGATGTTTATGGGTCATCTTTATCCTTTTCAAGGGGCCAACTTCACTAATTGCTGAGTTTTATACATATAACAGCAACAATCCTTTTGTAGGTGTGTGTTGTACCCATCTAGATGCTTTGAGATGCTCATGTAGTTTTTAAATTACTTATACATGGGGCATTAACATTGGTAGTTTTTTTGTTATTAAACCTAAATGTGTGATATCTGTTATACTTATTTCTTAAATGTAATGTTTTTTCTGCCTTTTGCCTTATATAGGAAATATATCCTGGACAATTCCAGCCATCTCTCTGTCACAAATTCATAGCATTGTCGGATAAGGAAGGAAAACTACTTCGCAACTATACTCAGAACATAGATACACTGGAACAGGTTGCAGGAATCCAAAGGATAATTCAGTGTCATGGTTAGTAAACTTCAGAATTCCTTTCTGTTATTTAGTTTTGTTACTCCTAGGAAAAATTAGGATTAGAAAGTAGGTTGCCATCCAGGAATGGAGATAGAGCTTTATTATTTACTCATGCTCTCTGACCAGTTGTAGATAAAATAAGAAAAGTGGAATGCAAAAAACCCATGAAACTGGAAGGATTGGCCTTGACACACAAAACATGAGAAATCAGTGTGCTTTTGGATTTTAGAATATGTAGCAGTTGCATTCCATTACATTCTTTTAAGTAACCTTTTTAAAATTGCAAATGTAATATAGCTAAGTATGAAAAGACATCTTTAGATTATGAAACCAAAGGAACTGGGTAGTTCTGATGAAAAGTATTTAGAAATTTCCATCTAGTATAACAAGTATGAACAGAACATTATGTATCTGAATTGTTTTTAAAACAACTGTTAGGCTAAAGTAATACTGTACAGTTGTAATCTTCCAACTCTGTAGCATTTTAGCCCTGGAAGAGTTGGTTTATTGTATTGAAAAGAGTAGCTTTAGGGGAGTCATCATTGTATCAACATCTCAGCAATGAGGATTGGATTCTCTCCTTACTTACTGTATAAGTATTTTAATTATACCCTAGATTCTCCCATGGAATCTTTTAAAATTTTAACATATTAACCTTTGTAGTATGCTTAATAAATGGAAACATTTCATTACTAAAACATGCATGTTGTATTTTTTAGGTTCATTTGCAACAGCATCTTGCCTGATTTGTAAATACAAAGTTGACTGTGAAGCTGTACGAGGAGATATTTTTAATCAGGTAATTTATCACCCGTATTTTAGGAATTGTGCATGTTTCTGATCTTTTTTTTTTTTAAATTTTATTGATTTCACAGAGAAATGGAGAGAGATAGAAACATCAATGATGAAAATATCATTGATAGGCTGCCTCCTGCACGTCCCCTACCAGAGTTGGAGCCCACAACCCGGGCATATGTCCTGACAACCATTGAGACACACTGGCCTAATCTGTTTCTTCTTTTGTCTCCCAAACTGTTTTTTTTTTAAAATATATTTTATTGATTTTTTACAGAAAGGAAGGGAGAGAGATAGTTAGAAACATCGATGAGAGAGAGACATCGATCAGCTGCCTCCTGCACATCTCCTACTGGGGATGTGCCCGCAACCCAGGTACATGCCCTTGACCGGAATCGAACCCGGGACCTTTCAGTCCGCAGGCCGACGCTCTATCCACTGAGCCAAACCGGTTTTGGCTCCCAAACCGTTCTTGTTTTTTCCCCCTGAAAGTATTTGTGTGGTACAAAAAGATCTAGGAAGAGAGTATTAGCATTGGGAATTCTGGTGAAATACACAAGAACCATTCAGTACCTTAAGTTGAAAACATTGGTCCATGATGTCTAAAGTGATGAAATTGGCTCCTTAATATCAAAGACTAAAATAAAAATCCAGATCATAAGTGAGGTGTTGCCATATTAGTTTTTCTTCTTACTCTCCCTTTATAGTGCCTATCAGACTCAGAATTTTAAATTAAGGTGGTAATTCTTTAAACATTAAAAAATTTATTGTAAAAGGTATTTCATATATGCTCACTGCCAAAATACTACAAGCAAATATGGCAAAGAATAAAAACCATCCAGAAATAAAAATTCTATTCATTTACCTACATATATAAGCATATATATTTAGGAGGATAGTATATTAAAATGGAATCATTGTATCTTTTTTGTTTTTATTTTTTAAATGATACTCAAATATATTTTTATTGATTTTAGAGAGGAAGGGAGAGGGAGAGACAGAAACATCAACCATGAGAGAGCATCATTGATTGGCTGCTTCCTGCACGCCCCTCCACTGGGGATCGAGCCCACAACTCAAGCACGTGCCCTTGATAGGACTCGAACTTGGGATCCTTCATTCACAAGCCAACGCTCTATCCACTGAGCTAAACCAGCTATGGCTGTATCTTTTTTACTTACTGATTTTGAGAGAGAGAGAAAAATAGATTTGTGTTCCACTTATTTATGCATTCATTGGTTCATTCTTGTATGTGCCCTAACTGGGGATTGAACTTGTAACCAACCGAGGCTTATGAGGGCGACTCTTTAACCAACTAGCTGCATGGCCAGGGCAGAATCATTGTATCCTACAAACTTACTCTTGTTTATTTTATTTTGTTTTTATTGATTTCAGAGAAGGGAGAGGAAGAGATAGAAACATTAATGATGAGAGAGCTTCATTGATTGGCGGCCTTCTGCACGCCCCATACTGGGGATCGAGCCCGCAACCCAGGCATATGCCCTGGCCAGGAATCAAACTCTGACCTTCTGATTCATAGGTCGACGCTCAGTCACCTATGAAATACGCTGGTCGGACGAAACTTATTCTTTTTAAAAGGATTAAATCTGTGTGTGTGGGTTGTGTATGTGTGTGTGTACATACATATATACACATGCTGGTTTTTTCTTTTACTGTACAATAAACCCTTGAATATCAAATGTAGGTTTTTACAGATGTATAATAGTATACACAGATAATAGCAACATTGTATTTCAGTTTATGTTAAATTGTGACAATTGACATTGATGTTTAGGTTGTACCCAATTTCCCTATTTATCCACAACTTTTCTGTTTTCTTTGTTGATTTTGAAATGAATTCTTGGCAACTGTGGAAATATTGACTGTTTCTAAGTTGGCCTTTCCCTTCTCTTCCCCACCTCAACCAAAAATCTGAAACATGCAGGTGGTTCCTCGATGTCCTAGGTGCCCAGCTGATGAACCACTTGCTATTATGAAACCAGAGATTGTCTTTTTTGGTGAAAATTTACCAGAACAATTTCATAGAGCCATGAAGTATGACAAAGATGAAGTTGATCTCCTCATTGTTATTGGGTCTTCCCTGAAAGTAAGACCAGTAGCACTAATTCCAAGTAAGTTGGTGGTGATTTTTAGAGAATATTTCCTTATATATTGCCATGGGTTATGAGTCTGTACAGTACAATCTACTCTAGTGATCTTACTCTGTTTCTGGTTAAAGAGTGATGAAGAACCAAACTTTATTTTTTAGGTGACATTCTGTTCATGTTAATCTGACTTGTGAGCAGGGGAGATGAGATGGATGTAAAAACAGAAATAATGTCAGGTTCTAATGTACATAAACAATTTAGACAAAGGGAAACAGTTCAAATTAAATTAAAATTTTTAGCTTGATAGAAGTATAACATTATGTAAGCTAGAATTTGGGAAGTCAAAAGAATTGGCTTGTTTTTGTATGAATAATAATCATGCCTTGTCATAATCATATGTGGATTTACTTTATCCATAAGGGTGTATTTGCTCAAATACAATTAAAGTCCCTATTACTGTCAGGGACACATGCTCTCATACTACCTTTTTCTCCCTCTAGTGAAGAAGCAAGGGAGGGGGGAAGATAAAGGGATACTAACTCAGTAGCATCAGGTATGCCCTAAAAAATGAAGGAAGGAGAAGAGAGAATATCAAACTCTTAATCAGAGAATTAAATTAGATCCCTATAACCAACAATCAAATAGGCAGCCAGAGTAAATAGTTGGAAGAAACAAGGATTTAAACTCTAATTCTATATCTTTTCCTACCCTATATGTAGTTGCTTTTAGTAGTATGATTGTCTTCCCTACATAACTGAGAAATCCTATTGCTAGAATATAGGACAATTTGTAATTAAATAAAACACGAAAATTTAATGTATAAATAAGCGCCTTTATTTTTGTTTTTTTTTCCCCTCAAAGGCAAGGCAGAGACTTTCTTTTAAAGAATTGACTTGAGAGAAACACTGATTGGTTGTTCCACTTATTTATGCATCCATTGGTTGATTTTTTTAAAAAAATATTTTTGGTTTCAGAGAGGAAGGGAGGGAGAGAGAGAGAAACATCAATGTTGAGAATCATTGATTGACTGCCCCCTCATGCCCCACACCGGGGATCCAGCCCACAACCTGGGCATGTGCCCTGACCAGGAATCAAACTGTGACCTCCTAGTTCATAAGTCGAGCTCAACCACTGAGCCACACCAACTGGACCACTGGTTAATTCTTGTATGTGCCCTGATCCGGAATCAGGCCCGCAATCTTGGCATATTGGGATGATGCTCTAACCAACTGAGCTACCTGGCCCGTGCTAGGCAGAAACATTCTTAAAAGCCTGCTGGGGGACAGTATTGGTAGATAGGCAGTAAAGGTGCATTTAAAAAATGTAAGACACAGATATATTATAGTGGAGAATTGTATGAATTTTCACACTTTTTAAAATTTAATTTCAATTATATTTGAAATACAATAATATGAGTTGCTTTAGCATGGTTCTGGTGCGAGTGGGTGTATCAGTTGTGGAGCTGAGTGGGATGGGGCTCTCGTCAGAAGCTGTCCACCAGGTGTTGTTGGGTCTGGAGCTTCTTGGAAGGGACTCCTGTGCAGGTTAAGGT
The DNA here is from genome assembly GCF_000327345.1 of Myotis davidii. Classification (NCBI taxonomy): domain Eukaryota; kingdom Metazoa; phylum Chordata; class Mammalia; order Chiroptera; family Vespertilionidae; genus Myotis; species Myotis davidii. The sequence continues at coordinate 1,324,774 of NW_006288853.1, forward strand.
TAGCTGGGGCTTGTCCTGGTCTTGGGGCAGCTTGGTAGATCTACAGAGTGATCATGGTTGGTTGCTACTTGTGCTGGCGTGGAGGTGCTTGGGAGAGGCACTGCTGTGAACCGAGGCTGGCTGCCAGTTGTGCCAGACTTGGGACCCTTTGGTGGCACTATGATGAGACGAGTGCACCTGCCATTTGTCAGGCTTGTGGTAGCTTAGTTAGAGCTGTGTTACAAACACTGGCCGCCACCACTTAGCCAGATGTGCAGCTGCTGAATGGGAGTTAGAATGCAAGCTGAGCCTGGGCGCACTTGTGCTGGGCTAGGGGCTGCTTGGCAGCAGCGTCAGTGCATGCCAAGGCCAGCTGCTGCACTGTGTGAGGTTTGCGGACCTTTGAGAGTCTGTAGCACCAGCAGAGTCCAGCCAACACTGTGTGAGGTTTCTGAGTTTTGGGGAAAGTCTGAAGTGCCAGCAAAGGCAGGCTGTTTGTGTGGAGAAGCAAGTAGGAGAGGCTCTGGCCAGGCAAGGGAGCTGGGTGGGGCTGCGTCTCAGGGAATCACCCGGGCCAGGTGAACAGTGTTAAGTTCAAGGAAAGCACAGATTTGGCACCTGCCTGCACTGGGCTGGTGGTAGGTGAGTTCAGTGGAACAATGGTGTCTAGGAGTATTTACATCCCCAGAGAAAGTTGACCCCATCCCTGTCTATCTCTTGCCCTGTCCCTGGCATTTTTAATTAATTTTATTTTTTGATTTCAGAATGGGAGTGGGAGAGATAGAAACATCAGTGATGAGAGAGAATCATTGATGGGCTGCCTTGTGCACGCCCCCCACACTGGGGATCGAGCCTGCAATCTGGGCATGTGCCCTTGACTGCAATCGAACCGGGGACTTTTCAGTCCACAGGCCTATGCTCTATCCACTGAGCCAAACCAGCTAGGACTGTCCCTGGCATTTTTCAAGCTGGTGCCTGTGCTGGAGCTTAGAGCACGAGTCCTTTAAGACAGCCTTCGCCAACTGGTGGTCCACGGACTGATGGTCAGTGAGGTCCGAAAGTTTGGTGGAGACCACTGCTTTAAGGGCAGTACCTTTGTCTCAAAGCTTTTGTGATTCTCAGATCCCTACTGATTTTCGCAGCCAGGTATTAATGGGGACTCCTCTTCTGACACTGCTGCCATGGGCTGTGGAGCCTGATCTGGGGCTGGGATCCCTGGCTTCTCAAAGGCAGCTCAGCAGCCAAGATGTCCCTCCTGGGCTTAGGATCTTCCTGTTCTGTTTGCCCCTCCTGTCAGTCTGTGTTGCTTCTTTATATCCTTACCTATAGGAATTCTGTTAAGCTAGTCTTAACAGGTGGTTCTCAGTAATTTAGTTGTAATTTTGATGTGATTCTGGGCAGAGGCAAGCTCATCTTGACCAGAAGTCCTCACACTTTTTATATTAGGAGCTATTTCAATAAAAAGAATGATCACTTGCTATGTGCCAAGAACTTTTCTATGCACTTGAAATATATTAACTCATTTAATCCTCACTGCAACTTTGTAGAAAAGTTCTGTTATTTCCATTATATAGATAAGGAAATTGAGGTACAGAATAAAAAAATCCAAAGATTGCTAAGAGGTAACCAGGTGACAGAAGCAGAACCTGAAATTTTATGAAAGATGTTTAATTACTCATCTGTTTCCTTGATAGCTTGATGAAATGACAATGGCTTAGTTAAGTGGCCAGTTATTTTTTGGTATTGGGAGAACGTTATATTTTTGCAATAGTGCATTTGTTATGGCTTTATTAGCTTATCTCTCTTTTTCTAAATTGTATTTTTTGCACTATTTTTAGGTTCCATACCCCATGAAGTGCCTCAGATATTAATTAATAGGGAACCTTTGCCTCATCTGCATTTTGACGTGGAGCTTCTTGGAGACTGTGATGTCATAATTAATGAATTGTGTCATAGGTTAGGTGGTGAATATGCCAAACTTTGCTGCAACCCTATAAAGCTTTCAGAAATTACTGAAAAACCTCCACGAACGCAAAAAGAGCTGGCTCATTTGTCAGAGTTGCCACCCACACCTCTTAATATTTCAGAAGGCTCCAGTTCACCAGAAAGAACTTCACCACCAGATTCTTCGGTGATTGTCACACTTTTAGACCATGCAACGAAGAGTAATATTGATGACCCAGATGTGTCTGAATCAAAAGATTGTATGGAAGAAAAATCACAGGCAGTCCAGACTTCTACTAGGAGCATTGAAAGTGTTACTGAACAGTTGGAGAGTCCGGATTTGAAGAACATTAGCTCTAATACTGGGGAGAAAAATGAAAGAACTTCAGTAGCTGAAACAGTGAGAAAGTACTGGCCAGCCAAGATTGCAAAGGAGCAGATTAGTAAACGGCTTGATGGTAAGAAACTATTTTTGGAAGATATAATTAAACAAATATTTGCAAGAAATGAGCAACTTTAGCAGGTTTGTTGATAGGGTAGCTAATGTAACATTGCAAAGTTGAGTAGTCAAGCTAGAGAAAGATAAACATTGGTATTTTACATAATACGGGGAAGAAAGTGTGTTTGAAGTATGCTTAGTACCTTGTGTTACTCTAGGGAATAAGAAGCAATAACTTGAGAAGAAAATTGGTTAATATTGAGTGCTCTGCCATATCAGGTGAGAGATTTCGTTGGTAGAAATGACTGAGATTCAGTGCTTACTGTGGGTTAGTTGCTTTACACACAATATCTGACTTCAATCTAATGACGTAGGAACTATTATTACATCTCTGTTACAGGTGGGAAATCTTGAGAACTGTAGAGGTTAAATAACCCGTGCAAGGTAACAACTAGGATTTGGAAGAACCAAGATCGTATTCCAGGCATATCCCCAGAGCTTGCCCTTTAATCACTATGCTGTGTTGTGTTAGATCTAGAAAGCATCTGATTCTTCCCCACTAATTACTAGGGGCACAGTGCACGAATTCGTGCATCTTGAAAGGAACGGGGGGCCTTGAAGCTGTGGTGGGCACAGGGGTGTGTCTCGGCCCATCTTCTGCACCCTGCTTGGTTCCTCCCGCCGCGACCCCTGGTCCCATCGGCCAGCCCCACTCCCACACTCGGACAGTGCTGGCAGCGGGTATGAGCGGGGCCGGCGCCAGCAGTGGCTCTGGCACTGGCGGTAGGCATGAGCACTGGGCAGGACCGCGGCGCGCAGGAGCAAAGAATTTTCAGTAACCACCAGAGGCTCGCCCCGATGACAGCAGCCAGTGCCCCGCCTTCGTCTGGCGCCCCCACTTACCTGCTCCACCATCCCGCTGCGGCCAACACCTGCCATGTTCTGCACTCCTGCTGCCAAAGCCTGCCATGTTCTGCGTGGGCTCTCTGGTGGTCAGCACATGTCATGGCAATCAGTTCGGTTGTGCCATTCGGTCTATTTGCATATTAGGGTTTTATATAGATAGAAGATAAGGAATAGCATCTCCCCTTTTGCCCATAGGAAATGTAGGTAAAGTCACTTTCTAATTTTTGGAAATCAATGTTTAAATCCAAGTAAATCTGGTGAAAAATGCTAATTTAAGAAGCTAAACCTAAACTAAATTTGACCAAGTTAGGACATTTAACTTTATTAGTATTCATAGATGCAAATTAATGCTCTTAAGAGTAGAACATCTTAGAGGAGGTCCTTTTGACCTGGGGTCCATGACTTAGGGGGGAGAGGGAACTCTTCTTACCATAGGTCAAATCTCATAGTGTCAGTACAAATTTGGGAGGGAGTTGAGGTAGAAAGGTTAAAATCTATTGCTAGATCATTTCTCTCTCACACTTCAATTTGTGTGAGGACTCATATATACTTATTCCAGACAGCCCAATCAGACTGAAGTAACTTAGTTCTCTTTTATTTCTCTATTTCAGGTAATCAATACCTGTTTTTACCACCAAGTCGTTATATTTTCCATGGTGCTGAAGTATATTCAGACTCTGAAGATGATGTCTTACCCTCTAGTTCTTGTGGCAGTAATAGTGATAGTGGAACCTGCCAGAGTCCAAGTTTAGAAGAACCCCTGGAGGATGAAAGTGAGATTGAAGAATTTTACAATGGTTTAGAAGATGATCCTGATATTAATGAGAGAGCTGGAGGAACTGAATTTGGAGCTGATGAAGGTGATCAAGAGGCAGTCAATGAAGCTATATCTATGAAACAGGAAGCAACAGACATTAATTATCCATCAAACAAATCATAATGTAGTAATTTTCCAGGTACAGGAATTGTTCCACCAGCATTAGGAACCTTTAGCATGTCAAAATGAATGTTTACTTGTGAACACGATAGAACAAAGGAAACCAGAAAGATCTAATATTTATAGACTGGTAAAATAGATTTTTTTTTTCATAGATTTTTAACTTCCTTATTTCTGTACTTGTACACTTAACACTAATTTTTTTTTTAAAGAAAGGTACTAAGTATCTTTAACCTGCTCTTGGTCGACTTTTAAAGGTTCATTTGTATGATACATCCATATGTATATATAATTTTTGTTTATACATTTTTGCCTAGTGAGTTTCAGCATTTTAAAGTTTTCAAAAAGCCATTGGAATGTTAAGTTAATGTAAAGGGAACAGCTTACCTAGACCAAAGAATGGTATCTTCATTTTCATTTACTATTTCTTTATAACATTGAATAGTTTGAAATCCTCAAATCTCTGTTTTGCTAAACTTTTCTTTATTAGCACAATTACCTATTTTTAAACACTGGCATTTTCCAAAACTTGTGGCAGCTAACTTTTTAAAAATCTCATAACATGCAATGTGAGTAGAAGGAAGTCAACAATATATGGGAGAGCACTCAGTTTTCTTTGCTTTTTAAAGTAAGACTTGGTGCTCAAAGTTTCAGGAATGTTGTATTGTTCAAATGAAGATGGCTTTTGTACTTCTGTGGACATGTAGAAATGTCTATATTGGCTTATGAAACTAATCTGTAAAACAAATAAATGCTTTGGAAATGTTTCAATTGCTGTAGAAACAATAGTGCCTGCCTGGGCCCCCTTAGTGTTGAGAGTATTTCCCATTGTTGTTTCAATACCTATCACTGTGGTAGAGCTTACATTGATTCTTTTCCACAAGTATTAAACTGCCAAGATGTGAATATGCAAGTCTTTATGATCTGTAGGAATGGTAACTTTGGGGAGAGTGTAATATGAACTGCTGCTTTTCCACACATGAGGAGAGTGACAGGTTCCCTGATTATGGTTCCAAAGTAATAAGATATTAATTATATATAACTCGGCCAGTAAATACATGTCTCCTGTTGGGAGTATTTGGTGTAACAAACACCAAACTGCTAGCCTAGTACTATGAACATGATGTAACTTGTAATAGCAGAAGAGTTAGTGAATGAAATTCCTATTGTGTCTTTGTTTAAAAGCTTAGCCTGCCTTAAAACTAGAGCTCAACTTTCTCAGCTGCAGAAGCTTCTAGCCTTTCAAAAAGTTCATACTTTATAAAGTTGCACACTAAACAATTTTCCAGACTTTTCCCAACATTACTCCCAAATTACAAAGTATTCCTGTGTTGCTTTGGTATTTATTACAATTTTAAAAAAGGGTTTGAAATACAGCTGTTCTTTAAGCATAAAATACCCAGCTAGGACCATTACTGCTAGAGAAAAAATTTTATTGAATGGCCACTTCCCTACCTAAAAGGTGTCTCAATCTATTTTATTTGGCTACACTAAAGAATGCAGTATATTTAGTTTTTCATTTGCATGATGTATTTGTGCTATAGATGATATTTTAAATTGAAAATTTTGTTTTAAATTATTTTTACAGTGAAGACTGTTTTCAGCTCTTTTTATATTGTACATAGTCTTTTATGTAATCTACTGGCATATGTTTTGTAGACTGTTTAATGACTGGATATCTTCCAACTTTTGAAATACAAAACCAGTGTTTTATACTTGTACACTGTTTTAAAGTCTATTAAAATTGTCATTTGACCTTTTCCCCCGTTAACTTACATTGTTTAAGTTATAAAACTTTAAAATCTTGCAGTTTCAACAGCTTTCAGGCCTATGTTAGATGCTTTCTTTTCATAGTAAATATCTTCATTCAATTTATAGCTACCTAACCAGAATAATATTTAAGCAAACACTGATAGTACTGACTGTAGCAATTAGTGCATCACCACAAGTTTCAAAACCAATTATTTCAGCTATTCTAGGATAGGGGCCTTAGTAGGTAAGATGTAGGGGAAAGGCAGGACCTAAAAAAACTTGACATACAAAGACTTGGGGGGTGGGAGGTGCAATAGGGAATGGTGCAATTGTAGTGAATTCAAGAGCCCGTTAGAAAAGCTAGGTTTTCTGTGTAAGTTAGTTTCTTGGTAGATCAAACCACACTGGGTATGAATTTTTTAAGGCTGGCCTGAAAACCTACTTAGCTCATTCAAGTCCTTGAGGGACAAAGTATTACTATTTAGGAGGCCAGGAATACACACACCCCTTAAAAATATATAAATAAAACCTTGACTGCCGTTTCTTGCTCTCAGGTCTGCTTTTCTCCCCAGCAAACTTTTGAAGTGAATTTTTTAAAAAATACCAAATACTCTGCCCTGATATATCCTATTGTATGAGAAAAATTACCTGCTAAATCCCATCTTTAGATGTTATAAAATCAGGCTGAAACTGGCCCTGTGCATGTCATGGTGAGTGGTGGAGTGGCCTTAGCATATCATTAGCATATTACACTTTGGTTATTGAATGGACTGGACACTTAGCATATTAGGCTTTTATTATATAGGACTAAAAGCCCGATGCATGAAATTAGTGCAAGGGGCTCAGCTCTTACAGCCCCGGCTGCCTCTTGCAGCCCCTCGCAGCCTCAGCCAGCCCTCACAGTCCCAGCTTCATCAGGAAAGGTCATCCTGTCTGCTTGGTCTAATTAGCATATTAGCTCTTCATGATATAGGATGGTGTATGTGCCTTCAATCAGTGGTGCTTTACATCATCTACTTATTAAGTATATGGTTATTTGAAACCTCAACTCCTACACCTGTAATCTAAAAGGTGGGTGTGATAAGCACACTGACCTCTCCCTTCAGACATGATGAACAAAGTCTGAGCGTTAAACTCAAGCTAGATGTTAGCAGAAATATGGAGAAAGGATCTATTTCCCCTATTTTGAGTGGCTCTCACCTGGAAATTACTCAGCATCATCTCTTAGAGGTAAGATTTAATTGGCATAGGTGGGGCTTGTGCACAGTATGAAAAAGTACCCCCAAGTGATTGAAAAGTATAGCAAGAGTTGAGAAAGGGAAGGAATACTCACCAGGGGATGGTCTAATCGGGAAAGCCAGCTTACACAAAACAGGCAGACTCTTCCCAATTTATCTCTAGAAATAGTTCAGTTGGCAATAACAAAGGTGGGGAGCCAAGGAAATAAGAGTGACTTCTTTAGCCAAAGGAGAAAACTAGCATGAGTATGGATGGCCAAAGTGTGAAAGGGGTTGCCGAATGGGAAGAGGCTGAGAACAAGAATGTGTCCCCCTTGCCACGTCAGGGGAAGACTGCCCTGCACATATACTTTGATTTAGGATCTTTTGTTAAACTAAATGCAGGGAAATTATTCAGAAAGGTGAAAAAATCTATTAGTAGAAACGAACCCCAATGAATGGTCTTTATGAGGAAACCTTTGAGAAGGCTGGGATTTTTGCTTTAGATCTCAGTTTAACAATCTCCATTCTGGTTTTATTTCATGCCAATTTAAAGGTTTATCTTGGTTCTACTGCCAATCAGTCTGAACAATGGGTATTGGTTAAAATTACTAAAGTTAGGAGCTACAAAAATTTCAAAGTTTAGTCAACTCTATAATCATGGTCCTTAAAATTTAGTGAACTCGGTCTCTGCCTTCTTCCTACTGGTCTACAAAACTCAAAGTATTTTTTGTTTTAGTTTTAAAATGGAAATTTGACAAACTGTCAGTGGTATTTTAACTTTCTACCATGAATATCCATGTTAATGTTACTGTATGTCTGCAGAAATAGGAAAAGAATATCAGACTTACCCAAATTAAGCTTGTAGAATTGTGTTCCCAGATAAGATGCCAGGTGTCCTTGTTAAAATATTTGTTTAAGCCCTAGCTGGTTTGGCTCAATGAAGAGAGCGCTAGCTAGTGGACTGAAGGGTCTCGGGTTTGATTCCAGTCAAGGGCACATACCCAGGTTGCAGGCTCGATCCCCAGTGTGGGGCATGCAGGAGGCCGCTGGCTAGTGATTCTCATCACTGATGTTTCCATCTCTCTTCCTCCCTCTCTCTGAGATCAATAAAAATATATTTTAAAATCCTATATAATAAAACCCTAATATGGAAATCGACTGAACAGCAGAACAATCTGTCAGTATGACATGCACTGACTACCAGGGGGCAGACGCTCAATGCAGGAGCTGCCCCTGGTGGTCAGTGCGCTTCCACAGGGGGAGCGCCAGGTTCACAGCTGGTGAGTGCAGAGGCCGTGGTGGAGCCTCTCCCGCCTCCGCTATGGGCAGTAAGGAGGGGTCCCGGACTGAGAGAGGGCGCAGGCTGGGCTGAGGGACACCCTCGAATGCACGAATTTCGTTCACTGGGCCTCTAGTGTACATAAAAGCCTAAGCAACTGTTACAGTGGAACGACCAGAATGACTGGTTGCAATGATGTGCACTCACCACCCGGGGGCAGGAGCTGCCCCTGGTGGTCAATGCGCTCCCACAGGAGGAGCGCCACTAAGCCGGAAGCCGGACTCACGGCTGGCAAGCATAATGGTGGCGGTGGGAGCCTCTCCTGCCTCCATGGCAGCACTAAGGAGCAAGGGGTCCTGGACTCTGAGAGGGTGCAGGCCAGGCTGAGGGACCCTCCCTCCCCCAGTGCAAGAGTGTGTGTGTGTGTATTTGTTCAATGAATTCTATCTATTGCTCCTAAGTGGCTATTTCACAGATCAGCTTCACAGCATATATGTTTTTGATATGAATAATCACTACCCTCAAGTAATAGATGCACAGGGAAACTGTATGATATCAGGTACATGGAATGATTTTCAGAGGGAAGAATGCAATTTTGAGGAACATTATCTTAGGTGAAAATATTGTTTTTAAGGCTTCTATCTTCATAAAAAGACACCTATAACCACGAGAAGTTTTTATATTAAACTACTGAAAAGTACAAGTCCACAATCTCTTCTCCAAAAATCCTGGGCTCATTTGCATTTTGGAATTATGGATTAGAGGCAGCATGTAAATAAAACAATAAACATATTAATATTGCCACAATAAAATGTACAAAAAGTCCCATTTGATACCTGTCATAAATAGCCTCAACAATTCAGATCGGGTTTTGCTGCAAAATGAGGTAAGCAAGTTTTTTCAGAGTTGTTTTAGATTTTTGAGTTACAGCTATAAGACTTGGGGCCTTTGTAAGATAAGACAAATTTGATGGAAATGGAAACAATCCAAAATTTAAGAGACCTTCCCTGAGACATTACTTTTCTTGAAGAATTTTGAATCTTATATGAGAACCACTGAAAATTTAAATATTAAACCAATAAATCTTTATTATTTGAACAGTTTTCATGGCATATTTTTATAAATTTAAAAAATAAATATTTGCATTATAGCAGAAAGTCACAAGTGTTGCATCAACTGTTACAATTTAATGACAGGAGATAACTAAGCAACAGCACCATAAAACTAAGATTTGTCTCTTAAAAATTCAAGGAAATAGTTCTAAAGCACTGAAAAATCCAGCCTGCAGCATCTATAGTTTTGGGAACTATAACTCAGTGATTGGTTCTCATAGTAGCCAATGTTTCTATTTCTGGCACCTGTAGTACAAAGTTCTCCCATTACTAAACATTAAGCTTTCTGATAATCCCATTTATCAGTGGCATCTCAAGATTCACGAAAGGAAAGAACTATAAGTTATTTAGATAATTCCTACCCATAATTTAAGTTTGCACAAGGACAGGTATTCTAGCAAAAAAAAAAAAGAAAAAAAGAAAAACCACAAAAAAACGTGTTTTCACCATGCTAATTTTTGCTTTTTAAGTTCTCAGAATAAGATTTAAATTTTAATTTTTAACCTTTAAAAGTCATCTCAGTTCAATTATAACCATAGAAACTATACTGGTATCAGAACATAACTATTTTATTACAAAACTTAACATTATTTACAAAATGAAAAAATAATCAAATGACTATTGCAGGCCAAAGTTAAAGGTTTTTTACCCAGTGATTCAAGAAAATTCAAGCAACATTTCCATGCACTCACACATCAGATCATTTGTGAAATATGCAAACAAATTCTTAAAATTCATGTTAGTAAAACTACAATGTATTCACAATACTTGTATGTTTATTGGAAGATGGCAAAAAAATCCATAGTTCTGTACATTAAGTTCAGTATTAACAGTTTGTACTTCTCCTTTAATATTTTTTGGCTTTCATAAATACTAATAGCATTGAACATTTTGCAAGATTATAGTAACGCCTTCTGTCACCTTGCTGAATTCATCGTAAGAAAAACACAGTTAGTTTAATGCTTTTGCAGTAAACAGAATAGTTATAACTCCAAGTTATATTAAACTGAAACCTTCATTGTGATCAATAGCTTGGATCAGTTTAGAGCGTAGAGTTTCTTTTTCTGTATATTTTGGAAGATCTAGAAGATTAAAGCAGGTATGGGAAACTGGGAGATATTCCTCACCACCTCCTGTTGACTGGATGACTAGTTTTAGACTCTTCATACCAAGAATAGGAATCCGATCACTACCTGTCAAAAATACTGCCAAGAAAAAAAATCATTTAGCCAACCACTTTTATCAAAACCAATATAGGTTATCAAGTTATTTTCTATAGGCACTATAGCAAACGTTTATATTAACATTTGCTCAAATATGGAAGTCCATCGCCAGAATATGTGTGAGCATGATATTTGAGACATAAGATAATTACACATCAATATGTTTTCTTTGAAAGTATAATTTTAATTATTGGCACACAGGAGAAGCTTAATAAATGTTTGATGAACAAATGACTATTGTCCTTGACAAAAATATTAGGGAGCCCTTCTTTTGGTAATAGCCATTTAAGACTAGTTTCTACAGAAATTCCCAACGTTTTGGGGCAGAATCAAAAAGAAAATGAAGAGACCTTTTTCTAAAATAAATTACAACCCTAGTTTACTATAATCAGTATTATAGTTGTTTTCATTTGAAAGAACCAATTCCATTTTGGAGACAAATTGAATTTAACTTTCAAAATAAGAAAACATATGTAATAAATAGGACCTTGGAACAATACTATAAAAAAATAACAAAAGTGAAGCAATCTCCTATTAAATAAGTTTAATAATTAGATTACATTCTCATAAAATATAGAACAAGTTAGAAATACTTACACAGAAATAGTTTTTTCTTTTCCAATGGCAATTCATGAAATACTTCCCAAAATATTTTTATTGTAGGATGTTCTGCCCAATACTCCCCTTTGTATTCTGTATTCTAGAAAACAAACAAAAAAATCCTTATTAATATGGAGGGATATTGGTTTTTTCTTGAATCTGAAAAATTGGCTTCACTTCCTTAGCACAGAAAGGTTGTTCAGGAGTTTGAAACTCATGTGTTTCAGCTGATTACCTTTATTTCCTGGGCACTTTGTAATTTGGAACTATTAATTCCAGGGGAAAGAGAAGGAAACATGTATGAATCGACAGAAATGTTGATTCCACCACTTCAAAGAGCATGATAGGCCGAAACTGGTTTGGCTCGGTGGATAGAGCGTCGGCTTGCGGACTGAAGGGTCCCAGGTTCGATTCTGGTCGGGGGCATGTGCCTGGGTTGCGGGCACATCCCCAGTGGGAGATGTGCAGGAGGCAGCTGATCGATGTCTCTCTCATCGATGTTTCTGGCTCTCTATCTCTCTCCCTTCCTCTCTGTAAAAAATCAATAAAATATATTTAAAAAAAAAAAAAAAAGAGCATGATAGGATTGTAATACCTCCAAAAGTAAGTATCTAAAGGATAAACTAGAATTGCTAAAATGTTAATGGATTATTAAAGTTCAACATGGGATTAATTACCTGCAATAAACATAAAACTTCTGTATTAATGAACAGAAGTTAAATTATTTTCTATCTTTCCTGAAAAAAAAAAAAGGCACTAAAAACAAAACACTAATAACTTTGTGTAGTCAGTTTCCAAGATGACCTCTCCCTGATCTCTGCCACCTGCATGGAATAGGCCTGACCCCTGTAATCATTAGGAAATTACAGATATGAGGCTGGATTATGAAAAATTCTGACTCCAGCCTTGCCTTTTTGATCACCCACCAACTGGGAGAACCAGTTGCCATTTCATAAGGATAATCAAATAGCCCTATGGAGAGGTTCCTGGTAAGACACTGGGCTTTTGGCCAACAGCCACATCAGTGAGCTATCTTGAAAGGGAAACTCTATCCAGCGGTTCTCAACCTGTGGGTCGCGAACAATGAAAATACATCCTGCATATCAGATATTTACATTACGATTCATAACAGTAGCAAAAATTACAGTTATGAAGTAGCAACGAAAATAATTTTATGGCTGGGGGTCACCACAACATAAAGAACTGTATTAAAGGGTCGCGGCATTAGGAAGGTTGAGAACCACTCCTTAAGCCTTCAGATGGCTAAAGCACCAGTCAATTCAGATGGCTAAAGCAGTTACTATATTAACCTATTTGAATACAACTCCTGAGAGACCTCTGAGCTAAAGCCATCCAGCTAAGCTATCCCTAAATTCCTGAACCACAGAAACTGTATGAGACAATAAATATTCATTCTGATTTTTAAGCCACTAAGTTTTGGGGTAATTTGCAGTAACTTCCACCTTAAAAAATGTTAGCACTAAGAAAAAAAGAGTGATAAGAGAGAATTAAATCTTCACTGTGAAGTGTGTTTTTTTAAATCCAGCCATAGCTGCTTTAACTTTTAGTTCTTAGCAAGAACCTTTCAGCATCAGGGCCTTTGGACACACTGGTCCCTCAGCCTAGACCACTTATATACACCCTTCTTTTTTCTTTAGTTCATCAAGGCTGATTTCTATTTATCCTTTGGGACTCATATTAGATGTCACCCAATTCATTCAAGTATTTAATGAGTTTTAGTCAAAGTTTGGGGCACTGGGGAAAGTGCAGTGAACCAAGTCCTTACCTTTTGAAAATTACTACTACTAAGAGGCTTTTCCAGATTTGTGTAGCCTCAGTTAGGCTCCTTATATACCACCCCACTAAATTCTCTTCCTTTGCATCCATCACAGTTCAATTAATGTCTAGGGCCCTTATTAGAAGGCAAAGACCATAAAATACTGCTGTCTCCTTAATCTCTTGTGAAGTATTAGGCATCCAGCAGTGGCCCAATAAATATTTACTAATGGACTTCTTGAATTTTGGTCTCTTTTTGTAGCCATAGTTCAATGACTGTATTCTTAAAATCTATAAAATATTTGCTAGTAATTTGCAGCAATTTAATTTGGAGAAATAGCTTGAATTCCAGCAGTTACTATATTAACCCATTTGAATTAAATTCTGTGAGCTTGTTAGTGGGGAATAAAAGGAAGATGGCTCAAGTTATTCCTTTTTTCTGAAACCTCTAGGTAGTTCTGGGGAAATGCGTAGAGCCCTGATGAAGAAAGAGCATTTAAAGTCACAAATCATAATCACTAAAATTATAATAAGTCAGATACACAATGGAAAAAAACAAAGTATATACTAAGTATAAGCACACTAAAATATACTAAAAAATTACTGTCTTAATGAATGCTCTGTCAATTATATCTTCAGGCAAGGTTTTAAGTAGTTACTGAGTGCTACGCTTTGGAAATACACAGGGAACAAAGACAAAAACCCTGCCTTTATGCTGTTTACATTGTAGTGAGGGAAAAGAGAGACAGACAGTAAAGACAATTAAGTAAAATTTGAAAATTAAAAATAAAGTAGAGAGGGTTGGAGGATTAGTGAAAAAGGTGAAGGGATTGAGAAGTACAAATTAATGGTCACAAAATGTTCACGGGAATGGGAAGCACAGCATGGGAAAACAGCCAATAACATTGCAATAATGTATGGTGCAGGTGGATATTGCAAATATTGAAAGGGACCATTTTGTTTAACCACTATGCTGTACCCGAAACTAATACAAAATAATACTGTCAATTGTAATGGGGGGGGGGGGGGGAAAGGGGGGGGGGAGCAGGGAGACAGAATGTATGTGTGCATACCCTATTTTAGGTTGTTATCCAGTGAAGGTCTCTAAGAAGGTATAAAGACATAAAGTGAGAGCCAGACCATTTGGACTTAACATGATGAAGAGAGTCCCAGGCACATAGAATAGCAAATAGAAAGGCTCCAAGACTGGTGTGTTCCTGAGGGCTCTAAGTTCAGCAGAGGCCAATAAGGGTAAAGCAGGGTAAATGAAAGGAAGAATGAGGGGAGATGAGGCAAGAACAAACTGTATGATCTAAAGCGTGGTGAGAAGCTATTATATTGTTTTCATTTTAGAGTTATTGCAGGTGGGGTCCATGTTCACTGGGGTCTCCTTACAGTATATTTTTCTTCTTTTCAGCAGATCAATTACCCTCCAAAAGAAACCTTCAATCTCCTTTCTGGGGGATTTAGGCCTGGATACCACCTTCTGAATGCCATCCTTAGTTCTATCTAATCCCTCAGATTCTCAAGCTTCTCTCAGGAGCTGTATTTTGTTGGGTAGAAGAGGGGACATGAAAGGTCTAATAATTCCTTAAATTAGCTTAAAGTAATTCTATTGCTTTTAGCCCAACCCCACATTCCTGCCATTAGAATAACAAGAAATAACAATTCCTGAGCCTTTCAGATATTCTAGGCCCACTTTATGTCTTTATACCTTCTTAGAGACCTTCACTGGATAACAACCTAAAATAGGGTATGCACACGTACATTCTGTCTCCCTAGAATCTAGGGTGTGAAATGAGTTGCCTTTTGATGAACTCTGTTCCTCCAGAGCAGCGATTCTCAACCTGTGGGTCGTGACCCCTTTGGGGGAGGGGGGAAGGAGGTCGAATGACCCTTTCACAGGGGTCGCCTAAATACATCCTGCATATCAGTTATTTACATTATGATTCATAACAGTAGCAAATTACAGTTATGAAGTAGCAACGAAAATAATTTTATGGTTGGGGGTAACCACAACATGAGGAACTATATTAAAGGGTCGCGGCATTAGGAAGGTTGAGAACACTGCTCCAGAGGCTTAAAATTCAATTTTCTTTGCTTTGAGTGACTCATAAATGCAACTACCTATTTTTCCATCTTCTAAAACTTTTTCTCTTGTTCACCGTTTTGTTTGTTGTTTTGTTTTTGGTCTGTGTATTTCTATTTCTATTCCTTTATTGTCATTCTAGTGAGATTTTGGGAGAGGGCAAAGACAGACATGTTTATACCATTATGTTTAACCAGAAGTCCTAAATTAGGTTTTTAATGAAAAAATTTTATTTTCTAAATTATTACCCCATAAGATTTGATTTTTTCTGGTGCATAGTTTTATGACTTTTAAACACATATATACATTATTCATGTAACCATTAGGATTTTGAAGAGTTCCATCATCCCAAAGAACTCTTTTGTGCTACCTCTCAGCAGTTACACACTCCTTCCACCCCTAGCCTCTGTTCACCATAGCTTTGTCTTTTCAAGAATGTCATATAAAAGGAATCAAACAGCATGTATCCTTTGAGACTGGCTGCTTTCACTCAATGTAAGGATCTGAGAGTCACCCCAGGTGTTGCATGCATCAATAGATCATTCTTTATGTACCAGTTGGTTTATCCATTCAGCCACTGAGAACATCTGGGTTTTTCCCCGTTTTTGTTTGAAGATTTTTAAAAACATGATAAAAATATTGTGGTAAAATACACAAAACATAAAGCTTATTATCTCCACCCTTTACAGTTCAGTGGTATTAAGTACATTCATACTCTTGCACAACCATCAACACCATCCATCTCCAAACCTCTTTTCATCTTGCAAAACTGAAACCGTGTATCCATTAATCAATAACGCCGGCCTTATTCCCCCCATTGTTTATAGATTATTGTGTAAACATAACATAACCCTAGGAATGGAACTGCTCGGTCATGTAGCTAGTGTATATTTTAACTTTATAAGGAAATGCCAAGCTTTTTCCGAAGTGGCTATTTCATTTGCACTCCCACCAGCAATGTACATGAGTTTCCAATGCTCTCTACCCTTGTTGTCTTGGTGGTGTAGTTTTTAATGTTAGCTATCTAAATGGTTTTAGCTCGATCCAGTCTATCAAATGACATTTTTCTATATGAACACTACCAATACCACAAACATAAAAATGCTATCTAATTCATACACAATTAAAACATACTCATTGTACAGTAAGTGTTTTCCTATAAAAGTGACAGTAACAGTGCAAAACGAAAAACAAAGAGGACAAGATTTCCATCAACAAGCCATGTTCCTTCTGTCTTTCCATTCAACAATATCATAGATGTGTTTTCCCCTACCTTTTCTAGTTCCTTCCAATCATAATTTGTATTTCCAATAACCATTGCTTGTAGTTCATTAGGCTGGAAGAGTTGAAGGACTTTTCCTCCACACACTTTATGAAAGCCCGCATGAAAAGCATCAAATAAGGAAGCCACCGATTTATTGAATATGTAATCCACATAAGCATCAACAAACTCCTGCCTGAAAAAAAAATCACACATGCAAATATAAAAATCTTTTTTAAATGGAGTATATTGTAGGCTTATTAAAACTTTGAGTGCCTCCTATACTTTTGCTATTTATCTGTAACTAGAGGCCCGATGCACAAAGATTCGTGCAAGAATGGGCCTTCCTTCCCTTGGCTGCTGGCACCGCCTTTGCTCTGGCCCAGAGCCGCCTTTCCACATTGCCTAGAGGCCTGGAGTGGCTGGAGAGGTGTCCCACCCCGCCCCCAGCTGCTCTGTGACTATGTATGCAAATTAACCCATCTTTGTTGAGTTAATTTGCACACTCACTCCCGATTGGCTGCTGGGCATCATGAAGGTATGGTCAATTTGCATCTTTCTCTTTTATTAGTGTAGATACTGAGTAGGGTTCAAAGGGAATAAAGTCTTTATGGAGAAGTTTATAATTCTTTCCATACAAAAATACGGTATATCTAGGAGTCATGTAGACTTATCTATCATTCACAGCCATTCTTGGGCTATTTCTATATGAAAACTGTCATTTCCTAGTAGGAAAAATGATGATGCAAATGGCTATCAAAATACATTTTAAAATAGTAATGAATTATTTATAATATACATGCATCATTATACAGGTATTCCTAAAAGGAGTGATTTGTTAAATATATTAGGTGATTAAAAACAAGCTTTAGGATTCAGATTATTTGATAAGATGGTTGTTTTTCCTTGGATTACAATAAATCTGAAACAAAACTTATTTTAAAAGCTAAATTCCAAGAGGGGTAATTAAGCAATCTTTTAGGATAATCATTTAAGAAATGCCAAGTGTAGTTTCTTTTCAAAGGTACATATGTGTATACATACACACATACACACACACAACCTTGATGCTTTTTTGGCTGTTATGATACAAAAGGAAACTGTAAAGAAAAAAGGAAGCCTCTTTACCCAGTAATTAGAATTACAATTTTATTTTATTTGTTCTGTAAGCCACAAACACTGTATGCAGCTACTATCTGGTCAAATAAATAACAAGAATGGGTACTAAAGGATTTCAATATTTTATACTCTTTTCTTCCAAATTAGAAAGGATGATCCTACAAATGGAAATACTGGTAAATTCAGTCATCTACAGATAATTTTTCTTAGAAAATTATAATTCCAAACCGAATTTACAAAGGGAAAAAAAGGTTAAATGAGACTATTGTAAAGTATAAAATATAACATAGGTTCTAATAAGAACATAATTCTGTAATGCATAATTTTATAATTTACCTAATTAGGAAGCAAATTTATCTATACTAGTTAAGTCTCTTAAAAGTCCCTTAAGCAAAAAAGGCTAGATTGCTTTATGCACTAATAACATTTTTGTCTCTAACAGTTTCATTATGTAAGTAGGGCTGGTAGTACAAGGGTCAACATTCTTTAAATTATTTCTAAAGTCAATAATCTATGTGAAATAATGTTTTTTAGAAACTTAAAGAATTAGTTCAACAATAGAAACTTTAAAAGCATTAAAAAATCTAAGTTTTTCAAAAGCAAGATTTTTTACAAAAAGAATAGCATAGAAAGACCTCTTTTTTAACAATATATTAGAAACAGCTTCATTGTTATCAAAGACATACACAAAGTTAAAAGTGTCAAACACTAATAATTCTAACAGCCAACATTTACTGAGCACATACATGTGCTAGGTACCATTTTAATAAGCCTGTTGAAATTACTGCCTCATTTAATCCTCAGAATAACTCCATGCAGTAGGTACAATTTACCATCCCATTTTACAGAAAAGGAGACTGAGGCACAGAGACATCAACTAGTTTACTTAAATTTACACAGCTTTAAGGAGCAGAATCAGTATTATAATCATTGGGATGAAGTCCCTGGCAACAGCCATTAAGCTAGTTTATCTAAAGAATTGGAACAAGAGAATAAGGCAGTTCTCTGTCTTACACCTTTCCATCAGAAATTCCTGACATTCAAAGGCAACTATTTGTTATCGCCTTGCTATTCCTCCTGGTATTTATCTTCATCCTTCAACAACATAGTTCCATTGTTATTTCTTAACTTTTAATTTTAAATATTATCTAAAGAACTGAATATCTATTGTGAAAGGTAAGGATTCACCTTTTATATAAAGGTCCTACTCTCACTTTGCCTCCCAGGATATTCCCATTATAACAATTTTGGATTTAATTTTCATTGTTAACATTTTTATGATTTAAATATTATTCATAATTAAGCTACAGAATATTCTATGGTTACTTTGCTTTTCTTAAAAAGAACTTTTGTTGCTGAAACCGGTTTGGCTCAGTGGATAGAGCGTCAGCCTGCGGACTGAAGGGTCCCAGGTTCGATTCCGGTCAAGGGCATGTACCTGGGTTGCGGGCACGTCCCCAGTAGGGGGTGTGCAGGAGGCAGCTGATCGATGTCTCTCTCTCATCGATGTTTCTAACTCTCTATCTCTCTCCCTTCCTCTCTGTAAAAAATCAATAAAATATATTAAAAAAAAAAAAGAACTTTTGTTTCCCTTAGTTTGCTACTTCATCCCCAACTTCAACAGAATTGTCAACCTTTTTATTTTATTCAAATATATTAGGTAGCATCAGTTGCACTTTTCTCCTGAAGCCCTCCATCCTCTTGATCTAACCCAGATCGGGTACTGCTTCTGCACAAGGAATCCTCTTTGCCTCTCTCCTATATTGGATTCTATTTTGGGGGATCCTATGTCTTCCTCTTTCTTGGTTTAACTGCTTGTTTTGGTAGAACACATCCTTCAGTAACTTCCTGAGAAAAAGGCAGTGGAAGGAAATGCTCTGAGACTGCATGTATGAAAATGTTTTTATACACCCACACATGCTTGATAGTTTCAATATAGAATTCTAAGTTAAAAATAATTTTCTTCCACAATTTTGATCTTCTAGCTTCAGTATCATTTATTAGAAGATTATTCTGACCCTAGTAAGTTTGGCTCAGGGGATACAGCTTTGGCCTGTGGACAGAAGGGTCCCTGGTTAAAGGCATGTACCTCTCAACTGCAAGCTTGATCCCTGGCCCTGGTTGGGGGGGCCTGCTGGAGGCAACAAATCAATGTGTCTCTTTCACATGAATGTTTCTCTCCGTCTCTCTCCCTTCTACTCTAAAAATCAATGGAAAAATATCCTAGGGTGAGGATTAACAAAAAACAACAAAAAAGAAGTAGATTATTCTGACTCTTTAATTCTTTGTATATGGTCTGCCTTTTTTTTTTTTTCTGGAAGGGTTTTAGGGCCCCTTTTATTCCAGAATTTTGAAATTTCTTGTATTTTGTCCTGGTATGTGTCTTTTTTCCATTTCCACGCTTTCAATCTTAATAGGCACTACAGATCTGGGAAATTTTTTAGTACCATTTCTTTGACAAATTTCATTCTTTCTATTTCTTTTAATTTTCAATAGTATCCTTATGGATGCTACCCTTATAATTTTGAGGATCCTGACTTCACTTTCTTCATCCTGCACTGTTTCTGTTTCCTTAGAATTACTTTCGATCTTTCCTTAAATGTCTACTGACTTTTGGCTATCCATTCACAAAAGTCAGGAAGTTTTACTGGAGAAGAATCCTCCAATGTAATGTCAAATAGGAAGGAGCTGTAAACTTCCAAACTCCCTGATTTCAGTTTAGCCACTTGTCCCTGGCTGTATCTAACAGTTCTCAAACCCATAGTACCTTTACTTTAATCTCTCCAGAAGGTAAATTTCCAATCTTCTGCTAAGTCTGGAGAGGGGAAGTTTCCAGGCTACTGGTGTGATAAGGGAAATGGGTTTCTAACTGCTGCTTTAACAGCCAATCTATCTGTTTCCAGCATTCCCCTAAACCCATGCACTTTCTAACATTTTTTATTCTCAATTCCAGAGCCTTTATTCTACAATATGAACTGGCTACCTTCTTGGCTCCACCTAGTCTATCTTATGTTATAGCTTTCTCTAGTTGGCTAGTTATCACTGTTTTCTAGCTTCAAAAAATGTGTGCTGTTTTCTGTTATTTCTTTTCTTTGTTGTTGTTTATGATCTTTTTAACCCTTTATTAATATCGTGAAGGGATTTCAGGAGCAAAAGGGAAGTTACTTACTGACCATTAAAAAAGTTAAGTTTTATCTGGGTAAAAACTTAAGGTTGCATGATATGTTTCTAAATACAGAAAAAAAAAAGTCTACTGAATCTTATTACTACCACTGATGCTGCTATAATTCACTTACCGATTTTGTTTGTTAACAGCTGTGTCTGCACCATTTAGAACCAGCTCTTTCACTTCTGTTGCACCAAAGTTTTCAACTGTGATCTATTTAAATTTTTAAAAAAAGTCAATGTCAGACCCAAAATTTATTAAATTATTTTAATAACCTATTATTATATTCTACCTCTCATTAAAAATAAGAATTAATAAATTTGAGGTAAAATTCTGCTACCATAAGCTTATTTGAATTCTGCATAAAGCCACAACTATAAATTTTCATCTTCTCTAGTAGTCTGAAATCCTACCTTGACTAATTATAAGTTACCAAGTGTTTGGTTAGTTAATAAGAAACTAAGTATTTATAGTGCATAAAATTTTAGAATGGTCATTACAAGTTACAGTAAAATATTAGAAAGGATGTTTTCCTTGGCCAGGAAATAGAATTCAAGTGTCAAAATGCATTCAGTGTAGACCAGCTATGCATTCTTTCCACCTCACATCTGCCTCATTGCATTCCTGATCATAGGTGGGTCTTCCAGTTATGTCATTAGCTTGAAATTTTTATTTCTCTTACTAGTCTGCTAACTTTCCTAGAAATGTTACCATTCCCACCTTTGCATCTTTTCTCTTTGATATTCCCTCTTTTTGAAATATTATCCTCTTCTATTAAAACATTTTTTTTTCTTTTAGTAACTGCTATCTATAAACACTATAGTGGGAGTGACATGATCAGATAAAAGATAAATAAATTCCTGCTCTGGAGGAGTTTACTACCTAGTAAAGGAGGAGAAATGTGACATGTAAACAACGCATTATAATAAAATAAATGCTATAACAGAGACATGAACAAAATGCTATCAGTCGACAGAGGAAAGAACTTACTTCTATTTGGAGAAGTATGAAAGACCTTGAGGAAGAAATGCCATTTAAAAGCACTTAGAAGAATGAGTAGGACTCTGAAAAACTGGGAGGGGGTTCGATATCTGACTGAGCACACAGATTGAATAAAAGGACAGAAATGAAAGTAGATATGTTCTGAAAAATGTATGGCACTTAAAAAACAAGATAGAAGGGTGTGTGGAAGAAAAATGCAGCATGACAGACCCTGGGTGGAAGAATACAATGAGAGTTAGAAATCCAGATCATAAATGTCTTTGAAGTCCGCTCTAAAGCTCTTAGCCTGTAAGCAACTAAGAGCCATTAAACATCTCTAGGAAAGAAATGGTAGTGGGAATGTTTGAATTACCATAGTTCTTGAATATACTAAGCATTCATAAACTTAGTGACTAATAAATTAGAAATCAAATTACGTGGAACCCAATGTTTAAGTCAATTGAGATGACCAATAAAGATTCGAAGACAACTGATATACTTAGAAGTGAAATAAATGAAAAGGGGAATCAAAATGTCATAGTTAAAAAAAAGTCCAAGGAGGATATTTTTCCTGACCAAAACAATTATTGAAATAAATTGATTTCACCATATATCTACCAATTTGCTTAGAAATGTACCATGAGGCAATTCTTAAAATAAAGAATGGATATATTATTTTCAGAGAGGGCACAATTTTTAGGGCAAATTTTGTGAGCAGAATATATTTTACCAGCTTTGACCATAAGATCACAATGAGGACTGTTTGGGAGGAAAACAAATATACAAATAAGGTTTTTAAAAAGAAAGAAAACTAAAGGTTTTACCCTTTTCCAAGAGTCTAATTTATAATATTCAAATCATTCCCTTCTGAAGTGTCTCATCATCTTTAGTGATTTTCTCTTCCTTAATTATCAACTAGTCTACTTTTGCCAGATCCTCATTTGTCAATGGTTCTGCATGTTACTGGATGAGTTACTCAACATCTCTTTCGCTAAATTAACACAATTATGCCTCTTTCACATGATTTGCAGTTTCATTTTCCAAATAACATTCCAATGTATTTGTATTTCTATTATGTATGTCAACCAACAGTAAGACAAAATGCGCAAGGATGAATGTTAGTGTGAAGGAATGTCTTGGGTGGAAATTAACCTTTTAAGTGGTAAGTTCGATGATGAGTATCTCATGTTACAATAATTTTTGCTTCTCTAAACACTTGTAATTGCAGACTCAAAAATGAGCATTTGAATAAAGAGGACCCCTTGTATTTGTACAGATCTTTAGCATAATGATAAAGCATGTAGCCTTTGAAATCGTAGAGCTGGATATAAATACTATCTCTAACATGTAATGACTATTTTTCAGTTTTCTTCATCTGTAAAATAAGGATACCACCACCAATCTAATAGAATTGTTACAAGGACTAAATGAAATAATGCATGTTCTAGGACTAGCATGTAGTTAATGCTCAATAAATGTTAGCTAAAGGGTTCTTTAAGAATTTCATCAATCAAAATAAAGAAACACCATAAGGCATAGCTGTCAAATAAAAGGGATGATGAATAATCAGCCTACCCTGTATTTTTCCATCTTACCGTAAAATTAAGACAAAATGTTTCCTCGACATCATCTTCTGGATAATCCAGTAATTGTTGCATGCTTCTGCAAAACAAAAAATGTTCCTTTTAGGCAAAACATTATTACATATTTTGACAATTTTGCTTATGAGTAAATATATAATTCTCATTCATTTTTGATAAAATCTTTTTAGTAATTTGTACTTTTATATTTGCTTCAGAATGGTGGATGTACAATAGCAAAAATAAACATTGTTGAAGAAAAAATAATTACTTTTTAATTTTTATCTCTTCCTTGGAATACAAAGGTACTCACCTATTTTCAATACGTGTCCTTATTTATATACAATTTTCATTCCATTTTATGTAATAAATAAAAAGAAACTTTACAAATTCTAGCTAGGCATGGAGGTGATCAGAAGTAAAAGTCCAAGTAAATCATTTAACTATTCTAAGGTAACACCTTCCTAAATTTATTATTTTATATTCACAAAGTATTGTTAAGCCAGTAAAAATTTAGCAAATGGCTTTATACTTAAGCCTTTCAGGAGAAAATTTTGGATCAAAGTAACAGCTTTTATTAAAGCAGCTTTTGTTTATTTTGAAAATTCAACAAGAATAACAAAACACAATCATTCCTAAAAGGAAAGTTTTCTATACATTCCCTATTTCCTAAGCCCCCCCACTGCCACTTTTTACAACTAACCTCCCAACATCAGGCATTAGTTCTTTCAAATCATCCAGGGATGGCTTCTTTTTCAGCAATTTCTTATATAAAGCCAAAGGAAAATGTAGGTCCACAATAGTAAAATTATAAATAGCTAATCCACAGATAACACCAATCAAATGGAACAAATCACTGTCTTCAAATGTCTAAAAATAAGGAAAAAAGTAAAGACTTGTTCTCTAAGTTAAAAGAGTAATAAATATATTCTGATTACAAAAACAAATACTTAATACTAGAAAATTTGAAAGATATAGAAAAAAGTAATGAGTAACAATAAAAAAGTTCATTCTCATTCCTATCTCCCTGGGATAAATAAATGACTGTTTGCATTCTTTTGCACATTTCCATTCAATATATTCTCTAAAACAAAATTAAAATCTAGCTGCAATCAGATTACACATATAACTTCTCAACTGGCATTTCCCACCAGAAATATAAAAATTTTCATATTAAATTAATAAATAAAGACGAACATTTTTTGAATTTTAAAAATTATACACATTCACAATATGGAAAATAAAAACATAAAAACTACTCAGAAGCTATTTAAAAATACTTATGTATTTTCATCTACTGTAAGTTCAGAAAAATATTCAGAAAAACATTTAAGTTTTGCTCATTTTCTAATTGCAACACAAGTATTTAATGATGTCATCAAATATTCTTCAGAACACGATTTTTAATGGCAGCACAGTACATGATATAAAAGTACCATGCTTTGCTAAATTAGCTATTTTACTGTAATTGGACATTTATATTATTAAAGCACTGAAAACAATGCTTATTCTACCTCTCTCCCAATCTTTAGAGAAGTAATATATGGTCACAGAAAAGTCTGTGAGCATGAGAGTTAAGAGAAGAGAGTTTTAAAAGGTAGATCTGGGGCTCCAGATATGGTTCATTCGCCATCTAGCTTCAGGAGTTTCAAAGACAAAAATAGTATTTATCTCACATGGTAGTTGTGAGGGTTAAGTGGGATAATGTATATAAAATGCTTTTAGTGCAGTTCCTGAAGCACACAGTAAAGGCTCAGTAAATGTTAGTTATTCTAACTAGCTAGTAATATTAAAAATATGACAGGCATCTTTTTTGCATATATTTTGGTCCATAGTTTGGACTATTTCTTTAGGAGGAATTCTGCTTTGTAAGAAAAAATTACAAAGTGATAAGGTAGTTAAGCTTACTGCCAAAATGTTTGTCTCCACATCTGTTCCAGTTTGTACTGCCATTTGTAGTCCAGGAAAATGCCTATCTTTCTACATTTTCATCTATATACACACAAACACACATTTCTGTCTGAGTTAAAAATGACTTGTTTTAGTATATATTTTTTAATATTAATGATACTGAAAATTAGGGACCTTGGTAGAAAGCAGCCATGATAATAGATAAATGAATGAGCATGACTTTATTTACAAAAACATGTGCTGGGAGGAACTTAGCTCACAGACTATAGTTTGCTGAGTAGTTTACCTCTACCCTAAATGATAAAGGTAGAGATATCAATGATTCCTAATGATAAATTCATTTTTTCCAGATGAAAAGTTAATCTGGTAATAATTATTCAATCCTCAATTATAAATCAGAAGAAAGAATAGTCAATATTGCCGAAACCGGTTTGGCTCAGTGGATAGAGCGTCGGCCTGCGGACTGAAAGGTCCCAGGTTCGATTCCGGTCAAGGGCATGCACCTGGGGTTGCGGGCACATCCCCAGTGGGGGATGTGCAGGAGGCAGCTGGTCGATGTTTCTAAGTCTCTATCTCTCTCCCTTCCTCTCTGTAAAAAATCAGTAAAATATATTTTAAAAAAAAGAATAGTCAATATCATTTTCAGACTGACTATTAATTTATTTTGCTAATTTAAAATGTGTGGTAAGCGTTAATGTGTGTTGACTTTTCAAATGGCAATAAAGTCGATTTCTGGGTCAAATGTTAAGAATCCAGTAATAACTCTTATTACTACTAAGTTAATTTGATACATATAGGTATATATACATAAGTATAAACATAGAAGTAACTTAGATGGGTGAGTCTTTTACCTTATCAGAAAACCAAATAAGTCTGGAATCTTCATAATACCTAAACATGCCATATTTAGGATCCAATAATTCCCTCATGATGAGCAAGAAAAATTCTTTGCGTACCCCTCCTGCATCAACAGCATCTTCTCCAACAAATATAACCTAAGATAGCATAATGCAAATACTGAATGTAAAGAAATGAAAGTATATTCTGGAGACCTTATAACATGTTACTGATTACAAAAAAATGCTCAGCAATTAATAGCTGAAAAAATTTTTAAGTATGTAATTTTATTAAGTTTCAAAGACAAACTGAAAACAAATAGGAAAACGTTAAACACATTTTTTTAATATAAGTCCCAGTTATTACAATGAAAAAAGTCAAATTACCTTGAGCGGCTTTTTGTAGTCTATATTCTTTGTTTTCCTAAGGACTTCCATTGCATCTCCTACGATATTTTCTCTACGTACTACTAGAATTAAGCAGGGATTCACAGACTCAATCACTGGGAGAAAAAGAGAGGAGACATTCTGTCTGTGGGCCTGGTCAATAGCCATCTAGAAAACAAAAGATGAAAAGTTTAATAGCAATCCTACAAAGAAGCTACTGTGACTAAATAAAGCAACCTCTACCTATTAATTAGATATCCTATAATCCCTATAACACTTCCTATACTACTGAATTCATATAGCACCCAACACACTATCTAGTATAGTATGAGCTTATTAAAATGTGATTTGAGCATAAAGAGTATCCTTTTGAAATTTTTATATTAACTAATGATACTATTAAGTAAGCATAGAACTATAATATGATAAATCTGAACACTATTATTTCTCAAAAGAGAACTGGAATGTAGAGTGAGGTAAAAAACAATAACAAACTTCTAAAGAGAGTAAGAAATAGCCTGGCTAAGGAAGTATTATAGAAATTCATCTAGCAGAGTGATCACCTTATGAGCTCACAAAACAAGCATTTGACTTTATCATTTAAGCACTTTGTTCTTTTCCTATGGTTTTCCAGGTTCTTGGCCTGAGGGCAGGATGGAGGGGCATCAATATGGGGTTGGGGCATGATATCTATGATACTTTCAATAAAGATAAATTTTTTAAAATGGAATATCCTATACTAAATGCACCATGTGACTTATTGATTTAACAGCTGCCAAACCAACAAAAAACTGGTTTATGAGCTGTTAGTATAGAATCCTACAAAATACTTCTTTTTTTCTATTGATGAAAAAGGAAAAAAGCACATCTCTAAAATTCCCCCTAGTATCTATTATTTAAATATCCAGAGGGATTTAGAACACTAAATGCACTAATTTTAAAGGAATGAAAATAGCAATCAACATTGGGATAAGGGGTTAATTTTTTAAAGCATTTTTAGAATATTAAATGCCCAAGGTTTCTTCTCATTCTTTTCTTAGTCCTCAGTCTCTACAGTTAGCTATTCTTTACCAGAGAGAAAAAAAACGCAAAACCTTTATTTACAGGTTCAAATGATAAAGCAAACCTACCGTAGCCCTTCAAAGTCATATGTAAACTAGTTTTAAAAAATCCTCATTATAAATAAAAGAATGCTTAACATAAAACACAGGGAGTTGGGGGAGAAAGGAGAGGGAGGAGACAACCAAATTTAGAAAAGAATTTTTTAAAATAAAACTTTCTTCAAGGAGATTTCTCCTCCTCCTAACAAGTGATCAAATGCATCCTACTTTAACATCATTTCACCTTTACTCACCTCTATTTTTTACCAAGTATGTAAATAGGGGACACATAATGAAGCAAGACTTGAAACAAATTAGTTTATTAAGTAAACTAGTAAAATTATTTATAAAGATTGCATATTTCTATAATGAAAGAGGATTATACCATTTTTTAGATATATAATGATAAAGACTAAATTATTCTATTTTCATTTAAATACATATAAGTAGCCCTCATAAGAACATACATGTCACATGCAACAGTGCTCTTTATCGGTACAAAAGGCACTCTGCAAAAGACAGAACACACAGGCACAAAATATCCCCAAAGATGATTATAAGCAAGTTTCAAATACTTACTTTTTTAAAACTTCATAAAAATCCAAAAACCACTCTGAAATCAGATTAGTACATATTATAAAATATTTTACCTGCATCTGTAAAACTGCATCTGTTTGTAGCAGAGTAGTTTTTGCTTGGGCATCAAATACAAATGGATATGTGCAGATTGTAACAGGGATATCTGCCAACTGGAAAAAAAATTAACTTATTAGTACAAATTAGTTTGTGATTATATTTCTTGTAGGTACCGTCACTTCTAATAAAGTTGATCACATTCTTTGTTTATTCATTGTGTGTTGTTTAGGATCATAAATAAAACATGTTGCTTATTTCCCAATACAGGCATAATACCTCGGAAATACTGCAGGTTCAGTTCCAGACCACTGAAATAAAGTGAGTATCATGAAAAAGCAAGTCAATCTTTTTGCTGGTGTTGCTTTCAATTTGTAAAAAACCCCCACAACATCTGTGAAGCACAATAAAGTGCAATAAAACGAGGTATGCCTGTATAGAATTTTTACTGATAAACCCAATTCCCAATGTTAGGAGGGATTATTCTTGAGAGTCCACAAAACCATAAATTGCAAGTACCTTTTGCTTAACATATTAACTCCAAGTTTCAGTGAAGTAGATTGCAAATTTATTCTAAAATTAGAAACCCGTAAGTTAAATACAGCACTTAGTTCACAAAAGCTAGGGCTACTCTAGCAACTGAGGCCAACCATAAAGCAATCTGCTTGTTTACTCATTTAAAAGATATTTCCTGCACGCTGTTAGGGTGCCACCATTAACGAGCCTAACAATCTGTTCTTTCGTTTAACATACAAAGTAAGTGCTGGTATTATTATGCTCTGCCAATCTTTAAAATTGGGAGGACTGATCTATTCACAGATTACTGAAGTTGGAGGAGGATGTATTCCTGCTATCTACCGGACAAAGCAATGTTTTTGTGCCAGCCCTCACACAGAGCCCCTGCTATAAGGCTTCTAATGAAAACTTAATACACCATGAAACGGCCCAATTCTTTTTAAGTGCTTAGAAAGTTCTTTATGTTAGTCTGAATCTGCACTTCTACATATCACTGTGCATCACTTTATTTTGTATTTCAGTCTTCATTTTGACTCTGCAGGGAAGTACATGTGGTTTAAATATTTCAAATCCTCATCCTCTCCTCCATGTCCTTTTCCCCCAACACTAAATACTCCTAGATTTTTCAGCCATTCTGAAAGTCTTCTCCATAACTGCCTTCTTTTAAATTTAAATTTGTATAATGCTCTCTTAACTACGGCCACGAAAACCAAAATAATCCAGCAGTACCCAATCAGTATAGAATATCAACCCTTTGTTCTCAACATGTAAGACAAAACCTGAATTATATTAACTTTACAGTAAATTACTCTTCACTATTTTTGTTGTTGTTAATGCTCACATGAGGCTATTTTTCCCATTGATTTTTACGAGTAGGAAGGAGGTAGGGAGAGAGAGAAACATTGTGAGAGAGAGACACGGATTAGTTGCCTCCCACACAAGGATTGAACTTGCAACCCAGGTAAGTGCCCTTGACCAAGAATCAAACACAAGACCCTTCCAGTGCATTGGCCAACGCTCTACCACTGAGCCACGCTGGTCAGGGCTTCACTGTTTTTCATACGACAATTTTCACCTCTTTCCTGTATTTGTGTCACTATTACTGGTGGAAAGTCATTTTACTACTTTGAAACTCCAGAGGACTGAGATGATTTCTAAAGCCTTCTCCCTTTGGTTCCACAACTTTAATTTGATAATTTTATGTGCTACTTCTATTTAAGAATGAGGAAGGAAACGATGTTAGGCATAACTTAAAACTAACTCTAAATGCTTCATTGGTTCAAGTGGAAAAAACACAAAGCAAAGCAAAACAAAACAAAACCTAGCTTATAACAAAAGTATAAAGGAAGTTCTGTAACATTTCCAAGTGTTAAAAAGGTAGGTCTAGAATTGCTGATTATGTAAAAAGAAAAGTGAAGAAGATGATCATGCTGAAAGTTTATTTAATTTTATGACCATTTCTAGCATCAATTATTAGTTTAAAAATTGAAGATCATTTTACATCTCTAATATAAAATATTTTCTACTTATTGTGTAGGCATATGTCAAATTTTAGGTTTGTTTTTTACATTCTGAGGACATATTAAATTTTATGCTGGAAGGCAACAAAAATAGGAACTAATTTTAAGCAAATATTGTTTAAAGGAATCATACAGGTATAAGGTTAAATTGAAAATAGGGTTTAATTTTCTTCATAAAATTCCTCTGAAATTCTATACAGGATAATTTCTAAATTCATTTTTATAAATATGCATATATATTTTAAAGTCACACACACGAGAAACTTTTGGCTCTCCTACCACTTAAGACAAAGCAGAGTCTATTTTACTCTGGACATGAGACTATTACACCAAACTTACCTCAGTTAATCCATGGTTGACATCCTAAGACAGCCATGCAGAATGTAACAATGAGGAAAGAGCAATGTTAGTGTCCAAATTTAACTATTTCTATTCAAAGTAGCATTTCATATATTTTGCTACAAAAGAATATTGAATTAATGTAGACCAAAATACATCTACAACAAAACTTACCCTTTCCACATGTACCTTATATATTATAAATGTAACACTTGTTTCAGGTACCTTGTGATCATAATATTATTGAGGCTTGAATATAATAAAATTTGGTTTCAGCAACTAAGCACCCTACTTGCAGAATTTAGGTAGAGCAGGGAAACTAATCCTAGCCTAACTTGGTCTTAAAGAAATAATTTTAGGGCTCAGTTTCTCTATCTGGCAAAACTTAAGTTTGATCGTGAAGCGAGATGTGAATTGGAAAGAATATGAAAAATAATGAGACAAGTGGAAAACTTGAGAAAAGAAGAATATTAGATACCAAGCAAAATGGTTTACCTGATAGGCTTTCAAGCGACAACCAGATTAAAATCATTATTAGAAATTTCAATTACAGGTATAGTATCTTAGACAAAAGCTCAAACATTAAAAAATTTAATGCTTAAAACGTAAGGATGGCCCTGGTCAGTGTTGTCAATGGTTAGAGCACTGGCCCTCGCACTGAAGGGTCACAGGTTCCATTCACATAGCTGGGTTGCAGGTTCAATCACAGGCTCTGGTGGGGGCTCGTGCAAGAGACAACCAGTTGATGTCTCTCTCACATTATGTTTCTCTCTCCCTTCCTCTCTCTCTCTAAAAACATCAATAAAAAACCATATCCTTGGGTGAGGATAAAAAAACAAAAAAACTTCATGAAACATGTAAAGAGAAAAAGGATGGGAAGATGGAAGGAGATGAGATGTAGTTAGGGGGTCTCACCAGTACAAAAGCATATTAAAAGGAAAGCAAAGAATTTCACAGAATTAGGTTTTAATGGTTAAGAATTAGGGATGTGTATACCTGATAGATTATGGCATAAAGACAAATATAACAAAGGTAAATAATTTCCCAGCAGTGTTTAGAACAAGGTAATGTGTATAAATAAAATTTATACACATACCCTATATAATAAAAGGGTAATATGCAAATTGACCCTAACAGCAGAACCACTGGGAATGACTGGTCACTATGACACACTGACCACCAGAGGGCAGATGCTCAATGCAGAAGCTGCCCCTGGTGGTCAGTGTGCTCCCACAGGGGGAGCTCTGCTCAGCCACAAGCCAGGCTGACGGCTGCCAGCATAGCGGTGGTGGCGGGAGCCTCTCCCACCTACCCAGCAGCACTAAGAACGTCTGACTACCGCTTAGGCCTGCTCCCCACTGGCAAGCGGACATCCCCCGAGGGCTCTCGGGCTGCCAGAGGGATGTCTGACTGCCAGCTTAGGCCCGGTCTCCAGAGGTCCCAGACTGCGAGAGGGCCTGGCTGAGGGACCCCCCAAGTGCACAATTTTTTGCGCACCGGGGCCTCTAGTATTTCTTGTAATTCACTAGAGGCCCAATGCACGAAAAGTCTTGCACGAGTAGGCCTTCCTTCCCCTGGCTGCGGCACTGGCTTCCCTCCAGCACCCGGGACCCAGGCTAGCTTCCCTCGGGCTGCCCGCAGGCATGGGGGACCCAGGCTGGCTTCCCTCCAGCCCTGGCTTCGTCAGGAAGGACGTCTGGTTTAATTAGCATATTTCCCTTTTATTATTATATATATAGTAATTATGTTCTATCAAAGAATATTTTAAACTTTCACATTGAAGCAATGGAATTCTTTTAAGATCATTCATGTGCAATAATGGTGTACACACATACACACACACACAGTATATGTGTATCTGAATACACATATGAAAACAACTGTATCATCACAAAATAGCATATATGTACCCTTAGGATAGAGTCTTAAAAATCTTTAGATTATGTGTAAATGTGGAAGTGTTTTGAACTCTAAAAGAAAAATGCTCTGTGAGGTTAAATGTCATAATATATAACTTAATGAACTATTTAAGAGTTGCATAGTCAAAGACCTTAAATGTAAACTGTCAGCCTTCTTTTCCCAGAGATAGATTAGAAGAACTCAAACCAGGATTTGGGTTCTGGGTTTTGATTTGTAATGATATTAAACTCACTAAGCAAATTAAATAAGGAACAAGTGGAAAATGCCACAACCACCTATTCAATATCACTTATAAAAAAAGGAAAAGCATGTGGTTGAAAGAACAGAGCAATAGAGGGAAATTCTGAAGTATAGCAACCATCTTAACAGATCTGAAGAGAATGAGAAGCAAAGAGAAAAAGTCAAGAAATAAGAAGGTGGTCCTCTAACTGCCTTCCTTTACCAGAAAATAGTTGCACTGAAATAGCTCCTAAGAAATTAAATTTGATATCACCTCAGCTATATACTAAGAGGAATTTAGATACATGCCTGCCAACTTAAAAGCAAATAATCAAACCACAGCTATTCCATTTAGCACAAAATTATTGCTAACTAAACAAAAACAAAAACCAAACCTATTAGATTGGCATTTCTCTTAACTTGTTAAGAGTACAAGTAATTTATGACCTATATATACTAGATATAAGTTCAGATGTCAGCCTGACCTGCACCCTCTCCAATCCGGAACCCCTTAGGGGATGTCCGACTGTCGGGATCAGGCCTAAACCAGCAGTCGGGCATCCCTCTCACAATTGAAACTGCTGGCTACTAACTGCTCACATGCCTACCTGCCTGATGCCCCTAACTGCCTCTGCGTGCCTGCCTGGTCACCCCTAACTACCCTCCCCCACCGGCCTGGTCACCCCTAAATGCCTGTCTTGGCCCGCGCCACCTGGCTTTGTCTGGAAGGACGTCCGGTCTAATTAGCATATTACTCATTTAATAGTGTAGATAGATCTTTTAGATATTTTTCCACATGAACAACTGTAACATATATTTGCCCATTCCTGTATTATGTCCAAAATGTGTGTTCATTCGAAGATAATATGAGACTTCTAACAAGTCTCACAGGGGAGAAGTTAACCTCAAGAAATAGTTTTTTCCCTCTATCTCAGGGATGCTGTGGAGAAAGAGTTTGAAGAGCTTTGCCTAGGTTAGAGATTTAATTTAAATAGGGAAGGAAAAAGGGAAATATTTATTCAGAACTTCTTGAAAGTATAGCCTATGGTTGTTGTTCCCTATTCCTCACCTCCCAATTTCCCTTAACCATGCAGCACCCTAGGTTAGCATTAGCCAGATTACCAATAACCTTCAAATAACCAAATTCACTGCTCAATTTGATAATTTTATCCTATTTCTCAGCATTCAACACAGCCTCTCCTTCACTTAATTTTGGTTTCCACAACTCTCTTCTAGTTTTCCTCCTGCCTTACCCCACTCCTTAATCTTTGTTGATTTCTCTCCTTCCCTCATTTCACCTCCAATCCATCAGCAATTCTTGTCCCTTTTACCTCTGAGGAGTATTTCAAGTTCACTTCCTTCTTCCATCTAAACAACCAACAACCTAATCAAACCAATCATTTTATCTCCCCCAATCTACTAAAACAGTCTTCTAATTAGTCTTCCCCTCTTCATTTTTGCTTTATTCTCCTCACTCCGTTCTCCATAGAGCCAACAAAACAATGATTTAAAAATATAAATCATACTGTAATTCCCCTCTGCTTACCACCCTCCAATGGCTTACCGTACATTTCATATAAAATCCAAGTTTCTGATCTTAATTTATAAAATCTCCATGATCTGGCCACTGTCCATTCCTCTGACCCTTTCCCAGAACCCTCCCAACTCCCATATTTTAGCCGTACTGGCCTCTTTCTATCCTTCAGACATGTCAAGCTTGTTCTCACCCATGGTCTTTACTGATGTTCATTTTCCCCAAAATTCTCTCTACTCTGATCTTACACATGTTTCTTAACATGTAGATTACAGCTCAGATTTCATTAGACAAGACTTTTCTGATTATCCAATTGTACGAAACCATACAGTCTTTATTACATTCTCTTATTTTAATTCTCTATATAAGTGCATATTAACCAATAATTTTTTCCTTTTTTTTTACTGTCCATCTTGTCCACTAGATTATAATTTCCATGAGGATAAGGCCCTTAACTATCTAGTTTGTCACTGTAGTTTTGTTACCTAGGGTATTCCCAATAAATATTTGTTGAATGAGCAAATGAGTAGACCTAAATCTATAGAATAACTAACTGTAAATTTAACCTAGATTCCTAGTGATTTTGAGGAGTGGGCTGGGATGGGGGAGAAGAGATTAACAAATCTCTTCCAATCCAGACCCAAGTACCTAGAAGTAACCTGATACCTATAGATGAGTATACTAAAAATAGCATGCACTGACTGACCACACTGCCATTCAAAAACTACAATACTTTTTTAGTGCCTACTAGACACATATTCCAGACACTATTAGAGATGCTGGTGAATAAACTGACAAGAGCACCTATCCACAAGGAATTTACATATGATGCCTAGCAAGCAACGAAAGGCTACTCACCCTTCTACATACAGAATGCTTAATCTGCTTCGGGTGGAAAAGGGGGCTTCAAGTACACTATCAAGGTTAGCAAGTAAGAGTATTAACCTGACTTTTACATCTAGCTGCTGACCCATTTCCATATTAAAATTTTACATGCCAAATTCAAGTTTTATAAGACTATGCTATTATTTTAATGGGGACATTAAGTTGTAGTTATTAGAGACTTAGCAACATAGAAAGAAGTATATACACATGTGGATGTACATGAAGAAATCTGAAATAAAATTGAACACATAAAAGGGGAAATAATAAAAAATAGAATTAATAGTCCTAGGGTTCTCCCCTGGTAGTTCTGAGGCTCTAATCTCACAACAGTAATACTATCCTATGTAATAATGAGCTAATATGCTAATTAGACTGAACAGCCAAACGACCTTCCGGATGAAGCCGGGGCTGCGAGGGCCAAGCACCTTGCACGAATTTTGTGCAACGGTCCTCTAGTATTCTTAGAATTCCAGTCTCAGGAACTCTAATATTTTCAACATTAGAAAATTAAGAGGCAATCACATGGAAAATAAATGAGTTATAAATCCATGTCCAATTTGCATTGTTCTTTAGAAAAGTATGATCTATCTCTCTGATTTGGTTTTGGTTAAGAGTGGAATGTTTATTTATAAATAAATATGCGTAATATGTAACTGTTCCTTTGCAATGTGTTTTTATTTCAATCATAAGCTCTGCAAAAAAATCTCTGGAAAAAACTTTGGTGTTTCTAAAACAAGCAATTGTTTTCATATTAGGACAAATGATACATAAAAATGAAATCATAAAATAGGAAACATACCATTCCATAGGCCTGCTGTTGAACCCAGTTGATATAATCATTCCTTATGTCTATCAATTCTTGTACTTCATGTATATAAAATTTATCATACTGTATAATCTGCCCCGCTTTCTCATTTACCTAAAAAAAAAAGTATAATTAACATTAAACTTAACTACTACCTGAGATTGAAAAATGTTTTAATAGAAAAAGGCGTGAGATTTCTTAGCTAATTTTCTCTTCCTATAGAAAATACTTTACTGAGTAACTACTATATGCACATAGTATGTGTATGGGAAACAGATTTATAAGATCTAATATATGCATTCAGTACCTGAAAATCTAGTAAAAATGAAAAATATTTATATGAACACCACCCAGTATGAGAAATACACCATTAACATACATATAGTGTATATAAACTAGAAACTATAAGGACTTCTGGTTGGGGATGGGACTTATACCCAATGTTTTTAAGAGGTGTCAGTGGGCAGGATGTGAAAAATAAAGAGAATGTAAATTACCATCTTAGAAATTACAAAGGAAAAACAAATCTTTACAGTGGAGAGAACCACCTTAACTGAGTGATCAAACTAATCATCACCAATACTGGAATAATCAAACACTATTATCCAGCTGATATAATGCAACAGGAAATACAGACATTATCTCTGAAGCAAAAAGAGGTTTACCCTGAATCTAATCAAGTTTATAGGAAACACAAAGGACAGAGGAACAAGTCAAACATCACCCTAAGGAAACAATCAGACAAACGTCCTGACTGTAGGAATTCTATAAGAAGACTGGCCAGGACTCTCCAAAAAGTCAAAGTAATGGGATTTAAAAAAAATGGGGGTTCCAAATTTTTCCTGTGGGAGTGCCTTCAAATCAACATTGAGAGTCAGGAGATAGAGTTCAAGTAGAAAGCAGCAGTTTTACCAGAGAGAGAAGTCACAGATCAGAGACTGAGAGTGCCCACTTGTCAGACAGCAAGGAAAAAAAAAAAGCTCAGAAAGGATCCCAGGGTGTGAAGCCGCAAAATCTGTATGCAAATTCTCTCTACATCTTTCAATAACTCTTAAACTGAAAGTGTTCAAGGTGAGACTTGGGGGGCAGGGGAGCACCCCAACAAAAGAAGGCAACTGGGAGGCTACTCTTAAAATAGACTTCAAGACAAGCATTTCCAGAGTAAAAATGGCACATTTTGTATGTACAAGAGAATTAATTTATCAAGAAGTCACAACAATCCACAAACAACAGTGCTTCAAAATACATGAAGGGGAAAAACAACAGACCAACTTATCATAGTTGAAAATTTTAACAGCTTTCTCTCAGTAACTGATAGAAAAAACACACACACACACCTAAGTATAGAAGATTTAAACATTTCCAACCAACTCACTATTACAAAATATTCCAACCAGTAATTATACATGGAATGGACACTAAATGTAACAAAAAGGTATTTGGAAAGCCTATAACATTGGCAATTAAATAAAACACTTCTAAATTATCCAAAGTTTTCCTTGAATCCACCATGGAGCTAAAGTCTTAAGATAACCAAGTAACCTGAATTCCAAGGACGGACAAAAGTTTCCGAAGAGAAACAGGATGCCAGAAAAGGGTCATCTGTGGCAGAGAGGAGGAAGATACCGCTGTCATATACGTAGGAAAGAAATCACCTAAAATGATAATTGCTTATATCTGACTACGGGAGCTTCAGACAGTTTGCACTCATTTATACATCCTCAATGACTGGAAATAGTAGATTAAGAGCCTCTCTCAGTGGTGCAAGGAATTGGCTTCTACTGTGAGAAAGGAACAAGGCCTGACACCCTGTCCAGATACTTCTCTCATGCAGAAAGAGCAAAAGCTTTCAGCCACTGAGAAAAGGGAAGCAATTCCATGCCTTATTGCTGGAGGAGAGAAAAACCCTCAATCCATGG
This sequence comes from Myotis davidii, assembly GCF_000327345.1. Taxonomy (NCBI): domain Eukaryota; kingdom Metazoa; phylum Chordata; class Mammalia; order Chiroptera; family Vespertilionidae; genus Myotis; species Myotis davidii. Next base: position 1,362,661 of record NW_006288853.1, read on the forward strand.
TAGGAAGGGGGGCAGCAACAGTCTTGAGCCTAGAATCTTGTATCAGTAGGACTAGAGGACCTCTGCTATGGGGTCAGGGGTGGGCAGAAACTTTGAGGACTTCCCTCCTCAAGATCCAGGTACACATAATCTATCTAAGATGGAGGCTATGGCACAACCAAGAACGTTTCTTTTCTCTCTCCTCTACCAATGTTGAAAGCATTAACAAGCAACATCAGTTTACCACCGAGAAGGTGCAAGAGTGAGGAGAGAAACTCCTCTAAGGAGCAGGCATGCAGACTGAAGTACAAATACTGAGAAAAACACTTTGACATTTCATCTCTGCCTTACAAATCAGGCAACATTAGAAGAATTTGAGGCTTACTAGAGAAAACTCAATCCCAGTTTAACTCTTGAAGAGTTTGTTTAAATCTCCACAATAACAGGCAAAGAAGAGATGCACACATTTACAGGTTTTTAATCTATTTACTTCAATCTACTATTTTATAGGTAACCAAAAAAAAAAAAAACCCAAACAAAATAAAAACCACACAAAAATGGTCTTGAGGAAAGCAACCAATCATGAGTCAAGACTCAAAAGATGATTCAGATGTTGAAGCATGAAGAAAGGGACTTTAGAAAAATATTTTGAACTTAATAAAAATAAAAACACAACAAATCAAAATTTGTGGGATGTTGGTAAAGAAGAACAAGCATTAAATTATCTTGTTAAAAAAAGTCAACGACCTAAGCCTCTGCTTTAAGAACCATCTTTTTAGATAATCAAATGAAGGCAAAATCAAGTAGAGGAAGGGAAATAAAGAGCAGAAATTGATGAAAGAAAACAGAAAAACGCTAGAGAAAAATCAGTGAAGGAAATGTGTTTTATAAAGAGACCAATAAAATTGAGATCAGGTGCATTCAGGGTGGTATGGCTGTAGACAGAGACCAATAAAATTGAGAAGCCTCTAGCCAAACTATGTAAGAGAGAAGCCACAAATTATCACTACCAGGAATGAAAGAAGGAACATCACCGCATAGATATCTTACTGAAATTGACTCAAGAAACAGAGAACATAAATTACACTTTATTTTTAAAATTTAATGTTAAAAATTTGAAATTTCCATATAGAAAACTCCAGACCAAGATGGTTTCACTGGTAAGTTTATCTAACATTTTTCCCCCTCACCCGAGAATATACTTTATAAAACTGATTTTACAAAGAGGAAAGGGGTGTGTGTGTGTCAATCTGAGAGAGAAATATTGTTCAGTTGTTGCCTCCCGGGGAGGCAACCCTACAACCTGGGCATGTGCTCTGACCCAGAATCAAACCTGCCACCCTATGGTGTATGGAATGACATGCCATCCAACTGAGCCATAAGGGCCAAGGCTCTATCTATTAGGATAGAAAAAAAGGCCTCTTTTTCCCTTATTGTAGCCTTCCACAATTTATGAGAAGCAGTTAGTAAATAAACACCAAGCCTGTTAGCTCCTCTGATTCAAACAACCCCTCTGTTCAAACCGAAGGACAAGATAAGCGACTTTCAAGCTGCATTATTGCATACACCTCCTCCCTGCTGTTTTCACAACTCAGGAATAATAGAAAGTTCCAATCCCTCCTTCCCTTCAAACAGGCCTCTTTTGAATTCTTGCTCTACGCATGTTTTACAGGCTTGAGAAAAATGCTGCTAAGATACCTCCCTAGGATATCTGCTCAAACTGTCTCCTGAAGAACAAACAAATTACAACCCACCCTGAAGTCTGCTCAACTTCAGCCCAAGGTTCTCCTCCCTTCCTTGCTGCTTAGCAATAGTGAAGACTTAAGGGGGGCCACCATCTGTTTTTTGCCCTTGTATTGTTTAGCAATGCATTGGCCCTTTCCTTTTGGGAAAGTGAAATAAACTTCCTTTCTGCATCTATCTCTTCACTCAGTTGTGAATTCTTTCACAGCCTGCGTCAAAAGCCAAACACCCTAACACTATCTAACATTTAAGAAAGAAATACCAATCTTAAACTAACTCAGAAAATATAAACAGGGATCATTCCTTAATTCATTTTATAAAGCCAGAATAACCTTGATACTAAAAGCTGATGGCAATATGAGAAACAAAAATTATCAGATAAACATCCTTTATGAACATAGACATAAAATCTTCAACAAATATTAGCAAATTAAATCTAACAGTATATATAAAATATAACATATAATGCCCAAGTGGAGTTTATCCCAGGAATGTAAGGTTGGTATATTAAAATATCAATGCATTTTATTACATTACTAGAGGCCCGGTGCATAAAATTCGTGTGGGGATGGGGGTGTGTGTGTATCCCTCGCTCAGCCTACACCCTCTCCAATCTGGGATCCCTCGGGGGATGTCTGACTGCCAGTTTAGGCCTGACCCCACAGAGATAGGGCCTAAACCAGCAGTCGGACATCCCTCTCACAATCCGGGACTGCTGGCTCCTAACAGCTCACTTGCCTCCCTGCCTGATTGCCCCTAACCACTTCTGCCTGCCAGCGTGATCAGCCCCTGACTGCTCTCTCCTGCCGGCCTGGCCGCCCCCAACTGCCCTCCCGTGTCAGCCTGATCTTGCCCCCCAACTGCGCTCCCCTGCTGGCCTGATGGCCCCCAACTGTCCCCTTCTGCTGGCCAATTTGGTTCTGATGCCAGTCAGTGTCAAAAGCTCTGCCTCTTAGGCAGCTATTGGCTCCTCACAGTTCACCTGGATTTGGTTGTGACTGGTCAGTTTCTATGCCAGTCAGCATCCCTGGGCCTATCAACGGGGCCTGATCAGAAAGGCAGGGCTGATCAGCAGCCCCAGTGGAGGCCTGGAGAGAAATGGAGGCATGGTTGCTGGAGAGAGGGGCAAGTGCTGATCAAAAGCTGCCACAGAGGCTATGGATCAGACCCTGCTTCTCTCTTCAGGCCTCTCTCCGGGCCTGATTTGCAGCCCCCTCAGCAGTCAGTGCTGGGTCACCATGGCAACCCATCACTGACTGCAGGACTGACTTCCGGTTGGTTGAGCCTCCGGTCGTGACAGACCCAGGGTTTTTAAATATTAGGAAAGGGGGGGGAAAGGCAAAAAAAAAAATTGTTCATCTCAATCAGCAGTTGCAGAGAATGACAACTAACAAAATTGTACACCTATTATAAACATTTTCAGCAAACCAGGAATAGATGGAAACTTCTTCATATAGATAAAGCCTACCTTAAAAATAAAAACTCCACAGACCAGCTGGTATAAGTCAGTGGTTGAGCACCAACCCATGAACAGTTCAATTCCCAGTCAGACCAGGGTTGCAGGCTAAAACTGTTCTTCAGATCCCCAGTGGGGGGCCTGCAGGAGGCTGCCTATCAATGATTCTCTCTCATTACTAATGTTTCTATCTTTCTCTCCCTCTCCCTTTCTCTCTATGAAATCAATAAAAACATTACACACACACAAACACACACTCCACAGCTTGATCATACTTTTTAAAAATAATATATTTTATTGATTTTAGAGAGGAAGGGAGGGAGAGGGATAGAGAGTTAGAAACATCGATGAGAGAGAAACATCAGACCCCTGTGAAAGAGTTGTTTGACCCCCAAAGGGGTTGCGACCCATAGGTTGAGAACCGCTGCTCTATCCACTGAGCCAAACCAGCTAGGGCTTGAACATCATACTTACTGGTAAATTATCAAATGCTTCCTTTCTAAAATTAGGAACTAAGCAAGGATACCCACTGAAACCATTTATACTCAACACTGTACTCAATGTCTTAGTTAATAAAATAAGGCAATAAAATAACAGAATTTTGTACACAAGAAATCTCAATGAATCTATGAGAATTATTGAAACTTATAAATTAGTTTATCAAGGTCACAGAGTATAAAGTCAATACATAAAGCTGAACTTAATTTCTTCATACTAGCAACAAATACTTGGGGGGGGGGAATTAAATTATAATACAAAAGCATCGAAGACAAAATATTAAAGAATTTAATATGGAAGTCCTCTGAAAACTACAAAATATTGCTGTGAGAAAATAAACTTAAATGAGATATATTACATTCAAAAATTGGAAAAAGACTAACAAGACAAAAAACAAGTGTAACTGAACTCTAGTTTTATAAAAAGCAGTGATATAAAAAACATTTTTTGTACAACAAAGGAAAATTGCGTATGTCCAGATAGATATTATAGAATCATAGTTAATTTAAGAAAAATAATAGTATTACTCTTTTGTAGGAAAATGACCAAGAAAATTAATGCTGAGATATTAAAGGGCAATATCAGGATTTAATTTTAAATGATTTAAGAAAGTATACAGTACACACACATTTGTAAAGCAAATGTGACAACATCTTAACAATGGCTGAATCTAGAATGGAGGACATACTGGTATAGGTATCTATTTTGGTTGTATTTCTATGTTCTGTACACAGGACAATATTGAAAATAAAAATTAGAGAGTGGGATGAGAAGAGATAAACAAAAGTACATATTTATATGCATAGCCCATGGACATAGGCAATACGGGGGGAAAAAACCTGGGGGTGTGGGTAGTGGCTGAGAGGAGGAAGGTAAAGTGGGAGACATCTGTAATACTATCAACAATAAAAAATATATTTCTTAAAAAAGTGAAAAAAATTCGAGTGAAGTGAATGGAAAGGATTTCAAAAATGTTTAAAGAGGTTCTTGGCAGAGAGAATAGCATGAACCAAAGGAGACAAAAGTTTGTATACACCTGCTCCAGCTGAACTGCTGGTTCAAGAATGAGAGGCACATGAAGCAGAGCTGGACCCAATATGCAGCTTGGAACTAAGTCGGGCTATAGCCTAGGTCAGCCAACCACTACCAACTTTCAGGATGAAGCAGGGGCCATTTTATTAGTAATGAGAATAAATGCTTATTACTGTACTAGAGGCCCTATGCATGAAATTCATGCAAGGGGCTCAGCCCTCACAGCCCCCGCTTCCTCGTGGTCCCGAGGCCCCACCCCACCCCCACCCGCTGGTCATTCTGGAAGGTCATTCTGCTGTCCCATCTAATTAGCATATTAGTTATTATATAGGATACCAATGACTTTCAGTGTTTTGTTGCAGAGCATTACTGTGGTGAGAGCTGATAGTTAGGGATATAAGGTTTTAGAGTCAATAAGTGATAGAATCAGTGATATTTTATGCAAATTATTCTGTTGGCAGAGTGAGGTATATAGTCAAGAATGAGTACAAAGGCTAGTGGTAGGAAACTGAATTAAGATATTAAAGATTCAAGGTTTCTAGATAATAAGAAAGAATGCAGAGGTCATGGTAACTAACTGGTTATAGAAAATAGGAGAGGAGTCAAAGACAACTCCAAAACAAATGCTGGCAACATACATATAAGTCAGGAAAAGACAACAATCTTGATGAGGCAGGAATGAGAGCTGGGAAGGATGAGAAATTTGGTAATAAACCTATTTTTAGTTTAAAACAATGGCAAAACTGCCAAGTAGCTCAAGAGAAAGGTTTGCCCCAAACACGTAATTTAGAACTATTTTCCTTAAAGGGGACAGCTAAAGCTGTGGGTGGCAGAAGGTGAGGGAGAGGTAAAGAGTGAAGGGCCAAATGCAGACACCTAGATGCCACATTTAGGGAGGGAAAATAGACCACTGGAAAAAAAAACAAAGAAAGCTGATGTAACTTATAAATTAAACTAGCTAAATTTCCTAGGGAGAATAACAAAAATAATTGTTTGTAATTTTTTTTAAAAAATCACACACACACATACACACACACACACACACACACAACCAACCAAGCGGTGTTTGAAAGGAGTCATCTAGTCGAGGTATAAATCTATCAGATAGTGCTTGGGTCCAATCAGGTGCTCAATAAACAGGAGATGAATGGAAGAACAAGTAAAATGAGTAAGAGATAACATATATAGTTCCTGCTTCTAATGGCACTTTAAATTTTCACTGAATTGCAGATTTTTACCTTAAAATCTACTCATATTTTATGTTACAATAATAAAATAATAGCTATCATTACGGATCACTTACTAAGTAGATGTCACGTGCATTGTCTCGTTTAATCTTTAAACCCCTATGAATTAGATACTATTATCATCATCATCACATGGATGAATATACTAAGGTTTAGAGTTCAAGAAACTTAACCAAGGTCATACAGCTAACAGAGCAAGCAATTAACTCAGGTCTCTTTAATACACATGCATTCTTCTTCTTTTTTTAAAAAAAAAAATCTTACTGGAGGACATGCTTAGAGAGAGGAAGGGAGTGAGGGGGAAAGAGGAAGAGAGACAGACAGAGAGATATTATCATTTGCCTTCTGCATGAACCCAGACCAAGAATTGAACCTGCAACCTTTTGGTGCATGGGATGACGCTCCAACCAACTGAGCCATTCCAGCCAGACTACATATGCACTCTTAACTCATTATATGACTATCTCACCTTATTTTTTTTTCACCTTATTTTTTAATATATGTATGTGCATACACACACGAGAATATGTGAATATTTGTACATAGAAATGTGTGCAACGTATTTAGAATACTTTGTATTAGAATATATATATATAAAACACATATACATGTTTCTTTTTAACTTTTATGAATAAGTTTATAAAATTATGTTATCAAGTACCACCAATGCTTGATCCTGTGACCCACTCTTTTTTTTTTTTAAATATATTTTATTGATCTTTTACAGAGAGGAAGGGATAGGGATAGAGCGTTAGAAACATCGATGAGAGAGAAACATCAATCAGCTGCCTCCTGCACACTCCCTACTGGATATGTGCCCGCAACCAAGGTACATGCCCTTGACCGGAATCGAACCTGGGACCCTTGAGTCTGCAGGCTGACGCTCTATCCACTGAGCCAAACCGGCTAGGGCCTGTGGCCCAGTCTTGAGGATACAAATAACACAGTTTAAGAAGCACATATTAATAATACTGCTTTCATTTTCCAAGTTTCTGTTCATTGACAAAAGCCCTTTGAGCTCATTCTTTCACAGTTTGATTAATTTATATTAGTGGTCAAGGTACCCATTTGTAAGCAATTGAGTAAAACTGCTATTCCTGGCTTTCAAACAAAACAAAGATATTTAGTTTATATCTAGAGATCAAAATCTTAATCTTAAAGCAGGGATCAACATACTACAGCCTGTGGGCCAAATCCTGACTAGACTGTTTTTGTAAATAAAGTTTTATTGGAAAGCAGCTATGCCCATCCATTTATTCATACTGTCTGCAGCAAAGCTGGGAGTTGAGTAGTTGTAACAGAAATCACATGGCTCGCAAACTGTAAAGTATTACTAGCTGATCCTTAACAGGAAAAGTTTGCAGCCCCTTGCCCTACAGTTTGTAGTCAAACTCATTCTACTAAAAATGACAAGATATACAGTAACTACACAAAAAAATACCTTGGCTTTTCTCTCTCCAATATTTATGTTTATAAATACAGTCATGTGCTGCATAAGGATGTTTCGGTCAGTGACAGATTATATATACAACAGTGGTCCCATAGACTATAGTAGAGTTGAAAAAACACCTATTGCCCAGTGACATGGTGGCCTTCATAGGCGACTAAATGCATTTGTGATGATGCAGGTGGTGTAAACAAACCTACTGTGTTACCAGTTACATACACAATTACATATAGTGCGAAATACTTGGTGATAATAATAGTAAATGACTATATCACTGATTTATTTACTATACTACACTTATCATTAGTTTACAGTGTAGTCTTCCTACTATCAAAAATAAAAAATAAAAAAAAGTTGGCTGTAAAACAGCCAGCTGTGTCATACCAGCAGCAGCCTTATACATCTCAAGCTTACCACATCTCTTGATTGCATCACTGCCTCTCATGCTTGATTTAATCTCACGTTATTTACAGTAACATGCTGTACATACAGGCTTGCAGCCTAGGAGTAATAGGCTACATACCATCTAGCCTAGGTATGTAGTAGGCTATTCCATCTCTGTTAAGTGCACTCTGTGATATCCACACAGTATCAAAATCCTCCATGATTCATTTAGCAGTGCATGACTATACACACACTAACTTTTTATCACATTGGACTCTAAAATGTAGTGATTCTTGTCCTAGCTGGTTTGGCTCACTGAATAGAGCGTTGGCCTGGGGACTGAAGGGCCCCAGGTTCAATTCCGGTTAAGGGCATGCACCTTGGTTGTAGGCACATCCCCAGTAGGGGGTGTGCAGGAGGCAGCTGATCGATGCTTCTCTCTCATCTCATCAATGTTTCTAATTCCCTCTCTCTTCCTCTCTGTAAAAAAATCAATAAAATATATATTTTTAAAAAGTAGTGATTCTTGTAGAAAATGATTCACATTCCACTGACTGCTGATATATATTTTTTCTTATCTGAAATATCTTAAGATTTTAAAATGTAAACTGCAGTTTCCTTCACCAATAGCAACCAGTGTTTGTAATCTGTATTTCCTGAAAATGTTTTTTGAAAAGAAATACTATGTTAGAATAAAAATGAGTAATTCAGAAGCCAAGTTTGGTTCAGGAACACACAAATTACAGTCAAACTTAGACTTGGGAGGAAATTATGGCTGCTAATCCAGTGGCAGTGATTTAATAACTGAAGAGAAAAATCAGTTAACAATGCTGTAAAAATAGGGAAATTAGACACCGAATAGGAACTGATCCAAAAGACCTGTATACAGATTTACATATAAAAATCAACAGTTTAAGCAATCTATAAAAATACATTTATATAGTAGATATATTATTTTACCCAGAAAGCTCTCCTTAATTCTGAGTTATGTGCCTTCCTTGTGTTCTGATAGCACCATTCATTTTCCCTAGTCTAGCACTTACCGTGCTAGGTCATAAATGCTTATTTGCTTGTATGTATAAAAGTGCTCTAAGTTGATAATCTTAAAAAGGGCAGAAATCACATCTTTTCCTTATCACCTCATCCCTAACGTCTATGAAAAGCACATAGTAGGCACTCAATAAACATTTGTAAAAAATCAACCTGTACATTCAGTATACTGCCTAAAATGGACAAAATAAAATTATGTTTCATCATAACACTTTTATTTCACATTTTAATTACAGTTTATAGCATTCTGACTTATAAACCTCTGTTCAAAAGTGGTATATCGTAAATAGAGATGTGTGTCTTATCTGTTTCATTTATCTTAGGGTTTATTGCAAAAAAATTTTTTTAAATCATTGATTTTAGATTAGCAAGATATGTAGCAATTAGACTAGACAGGCCAAGTTAAGTCTTTTCGTTAAGAATATCAGTATCTCTTTAATGTACTGTGTGAAAACTCAGAAACTACGAACTAACCCAATTACTTGCCAGTAAGTCATTTATCTGATCATGCATCCATTCCTGACAGCAAGTAATAAAACTATCTTTCTTATGCCATTTGGAGCATTAGATATGATTTTTGATTCAAAAGCATTCCAAAGGACATGACATAAGGGAGGAACAAAATGATTAGGAAACACACAGTCCAGTTCTTTAGCTCCTAATCTTGATCTAGGATTAGGTAAAGAAGGAAATCATTTGAGCAAACTTCTAATTATTCACCATGGAGCAAAAAGAATGAATATATATACAGTTGTCAGCCTTAAGGTGTTTTTGAAAAAATAAGTTTCTGATAAGCAACTTGGGTTTCACTAAAGATGAAAACGAAACATCCCCAATAGTTAATTGCCATGAGTATCCACTTATGGGAGATCAGGACCAAGGAAAGTTTTCTCCAAAGTAGGGGGTAAAAGAAAGACAAGTGACTACTCTAAGAACTCCCAGTAAGAGATGCTTAAGAATTGATAACATTATCATTCTGCTTTTGAGTATGTAATAATTTTGAACAAGGACTTAGCTTCCATATAACCCAATGAATCAAGTCAAATGGTGGTACTAGTGATAACAAAATCACTGCCATATGAAGGTATAATAATTCCATATGTTTTATGACTTAAATAATACACCAATCTTGGGAAACTATTAAGCCAGTATTTTAATCCTTATTTGATAAGAAAATTCTCCATTTGCATGTGATAAAGAAAAAGACTTGTTCAAAATTATAGAGGATAGGAAGCAGCACAAATAGAGTTAGAAACATGGTCTTTTAACAAAATAATACTATCAGCTATCATGGAAAGATGAACCACTAGATCTAGGGGCATAAAATAAAAACAAACTCCTTACCCTGGGCGTATGACTCAGTCATTTAGAGCATTGTCCAGTATACCAAAAAGTTTACTAGTTCAATTCCCAGTTGGGGCACATTCCCAGGTTCTGGGTTAGATCCCCAGGTGTGTATAGGAGGCAACCAATCAATGTTTTTCTCTCTCTCAAATCAATAAAAACATACCTCAGGTGAGGATATAAAGAATAAATAAAAGCAACCCACCTGTTAAACATATTATATTACTATACCTGTCAATACAGAAGTACATTAGAAGAAGCAAAAGCTTGGATTTGTATTTCAACTCTGCTACTGACTGGTTTATGACCTTTGACATGCAGAATTAAGGGGCAAAATATCAACCATACAGAGTTTAAAAAGTTAAATAAGGAATATATATAATGTGCTCACATGGATTAATATACAAATGATATTCTGCCTGGCTGATGTGGCTCAGTGGTTGAGCATAGACCTCAGAAGGTCACGGCTCGATTCCAGGTCAGGGCACATGCCCAGGTTGCATGCTCTGATCCCTAATCGGGGGCGTGTAGAAGGCAGCCAATCAGTGATTCTCTCTCATCATTGATGTTTCCCTCTCTCTTTCTCTCTCTCCTTCTTTCTCAAATCAATTATATATATCTATATATATAAAAGTGTAATATGCATATTGACTGGATGGTGGAACAAACGGTCGCTATGATGTGCACTGACAACCAGGGGGCAGGAGCTCAATTCAGGAGCTGCCCCCAGCCCATAGGCCCCAATCGCCTGATTGAGGCCCGCTGGCCATCCTCTTGGCCTCTCCCCCCTGGCCGGCAGATTACAATTGCCCAATGGAGAACGGGGAGCCAAGGGTGGGGGGCTGTGTGCCTATACATTTAGTATTTGCATCCTTATTAAAAAAGTCAGCCCAGGTTGCAGGTCAGGCCTAGGAACCCTACCCGTGCATAAATTTTGGTTGCCAGGCCTCAAGTATTATATACAAAGCATAGTTTAATTCTGGCCACTGTTAGATGAGTTTCTCTTCCCTTTCAGCTAGCAAAAAATTAGGATTCTCGTCTCTAGCATGGCTCTAATAAAAGGTAACTGGAGATGGATTCCTGTAAGATTCTTCTTCAGTAGAGACTGAGGCTTCTGAGCTAAGCAAATAAGTTACTTGCTCAAACTCTGTAATTATCAAAGATAAAAGATTCAATTCCTTCCTATTCTCCTCCCCTTCCTTTTACTTGTGGTAAAATATACAGGTAAAGCAACCAAATCTATATCTATGTATCTATATAAAGGGGTAAATAAAGATAAGTACATAAGAAGGAAGGGAAAAAGGGTAAATATTTGGAAATCAGGTCTGGCTAATAAAAATGGTTCACTGGAGTAGGAAGAGAGAGTCCAGAAGAAAGAAAAAATCTAATTAATGTCTTGAATCCTAAACAAAAAGCACAGAGAAAGTAGAGGCTCATCCCATGAAGTCAGGGGGTCTTCTTAATAGATTAATGCAGAATCCAGTTAACCCTAAAGTGCTATAAGGAAGGCTTGTTCTGGGAAGGGCAAATATAAAAATGACTTATTTCCTAGGAAAGAAATGGCCATCATTTCTTTGATTATAAAGTGAAGAGAAATGACTTTTTCCCCCTAGGAATCTTGGACATTCTAAATATAATAGAAAAGAGTAATTTAAAAAGTGAAGTCATTTAGAAAATACACAGGAACTTCACTAACAGAATAAAAAGAAAAAAAGAAATGCTCCGTAAGGGTTCTTCCTTACAGAGAACAGAAGGACTATCGTCTTTATTCTCTCTTTATTTACCTCGGTACTAGGTAAGAAGGGCCTGAAAACATTGAAGTTGTTAAAGGGGAGGAAACTAAAGAGTCAAGGTTTATACGAGATTTTTAGTCACTTGTGAGTCTACAGACATAAGCTTCTCCCTTAGGTCATGTCTCCCGAAAAGAAAATAGCATCTCAAGAATACCAAATGGCATAACATAGATATACCTACCAGCTATCAAGGATGTCTCAAATCCATCTTTAATGAAACAGCTGAGACTACTTCTTCATATAACTTTGAACTGCTACAAGTATAAAGAGTACTATTTCTCATACTGAGAGGAAGGGCAGGAAAGAATAATAGGTAAATTAATGAATTATATATGGTTCCAATTTCAAGTTAGTAATTTGTTTCTAATGAAATGTTTTACTTTAACTGAAGCCATTAGTACCCAATAGTAAAAGAATATGAGTTTTGATCTCATAATCACAACTAGGATTCAGTCTCTTTTATATGACAATCACGTATAAATAATAAATAACATATTATTTAAACTAACAATTATGTTCTTCAGAAGAAAATATAAAGAGAATCCAATTCACTAACGTGCTACTGGTCAGCCCAACTACAGACAAGTTAGGTAACTTTTTCAAATTCTATTATGTATCTTTTATGCTAATCTAAATCTGTAATATATTAACGTTAAATTAAACATCATCAATCTGTTAGTAGCAATGAGGAAAGAGAAAAATAAATAATTGGACATACCCTATGTAATATTTCTAAAACCTTTAGTGCAGTATGAAGAAAACTGTTGAAAATTCTTCTTTCAGAAGGGGGAATGCCAATCTTGTAGAGTTTCAAAAGATGTACCACAACTTCCTTAAAAAGTTCTACAATCTTGAGGAATAGTGGAGGTTCAAGCACTGACCACCAGTTTTCTGTTATTGAAAGGTGAACACAGAAATAAAATAATCATGATTTTCAAAATAATACTAACTTTTCTTCTAAAGCAGTGGCTCTTAACCCTTTGAAAACTATAGGAAGATACACATGACACAGTATTTTATGTAACATTTCGAGGGTTTACTCACCTCATCTTCAAGTTAAAAATATTGTTCTAAAAGCTATCAAAAGCAAAAATATATAGATGATATATGTATGCATATATGTATATATATAGTGTTGTTGAATCATGCACATGAAGCCTGTATAATTTTGTTAACTAGTGTCACCCAATAAATAAAAAGAAAAGTAAAAATAAAGTTACATTTATGGTTTCCTTAATTACATTAAAAACTCACCATTATACCTAATATTAAAACCAGTTATTATTAAAAAAATGCTTTGGAAATTAAAATTTTAATTTTTAAATAAAACACTTTACAACTGTCTTGCTCCAATATTTAGGGATCTTTCTAAGCTTTATCTCTCAACACAAAGTTGAAATATTGTGAAACACCACCTTTAAAAGGCAAGGTGCTCCAGAAAATCAAATACAGAAGTTGAACAATAAAAAATACAATGTCTGTCTTTTCCCACATTCACTATTTGTTGTTATTAACTACATATACCAAAATCCTAAGAGGCAGCCAGAAAGAATACAAAACTTCTGACAAAACAGAATAATACTCTAAGTCCTTGCTTCACTCTTCTATTACTAGCTAATTCTTTAGGATTCCAAAATTCTATCCCTTGTTGCTTCCTCTGCTCTTCAGCAGAAATTCTATAAATTCTTGTACTGATTTTATTACTTCCATATATCTCAGCTTCACATACCTAACAAATACTATTAGGAAGGAAAGCACTGGGTTAACTGTAGCAAGAAAACTATAACAGCCTGGAGATATAGGTGAAATCTTTACAATTAGAAAAATTAAGATAAGAAAAATTGGCTGGCCGGTGTTGCTCAGTGGTTGAGCATCGACCCATGAACCAAGAGGTCACAGTTCGATTCCCAGTCAAGGCACATGCCCAGGTTGCAGGATGGATCCCCAGTAGGGGGTATGCAGGAGGCAGCAGATCAATGATTTTTCTCTAATCAATGATGTTTCCATCTCTCTGAAATCAATAAAAACACATTTTTAAAAAAAATTTAGGCCAAAAATATATGAACAAAGAGAGAGAGAACTGTAAGATCAGATAAGCAGAAGAATCTCATTTACATGCAGAGAAATAAGTCAAACATCAAGAAACTAGCAAGTGAGGAAAAGAATGCAAAGGGTTAACAGAGTTCAAGGAGGATTTAATATCATGTTTATTCAGTTTTAATTGTTCCTTCTCCTTTACCTTTTTAATAGTAAGATCACTCTGGAGGAGATGGGGGAGAGGAATATGAAAAACAACTTTTATCTTTCCTGATACTGTCTCTGCTACCATGTTTGATCAAAATTTTAATACTTCCAACAACTTCAACAACTAGCATCAAATGACTAGAAAAAAAGGTTTATTTTTCCCTAAGACAATGTCAAATAAGCAGGGTAGAAATTTTCAAAGAGCAATACAGTAAATAAGAAGTTCAGAGCATTTTCATTTAAAGAGAAAAGGTTATAAAAGAAAAAAAAATTAAATTCTTACCAAGTACTTTCAGTGGTGCCTTTTCTAAGTTCACAAGAGCTGTACCAAAGGGAATTGCTATTGTTGTAAAATTGTTGGAATCACTCATCAGGGGACATTCCGGTAGAGTAAGATAAAACCTCAATGCTTCAACATCAGGTAAGGAGCTAGTCAGTTTAGGAATCAGATTTTTTTCCAAACTAGCTGCCACCTATATTTTGACAAAAAGTAAAACTTACTTCATTTAAAATAAATGTATTTTCCAAAAACATGAAAACAAAAAGATAATCTTATACTACAGCAAACATGAAATGGTGAAAGAAAAAAGTCTTGCAATGACTGAGTAAATGTACTTTGTAGCACAATAAAAATTAATGCCTAAGCATTGCTAAAAGAATTCTTGTGTGAGTTTCATTAAATTCTCTTTCTACAGTTATATAAAGACTTAAACAACATGATAATGTTGAGCAATTAAGGGTCTGTGCCAGATGTCTGAAAAGATTTACAGATATTTGACAGCTAAATTACAAATATCTTAATTTGTAATGAATTTATTATATTTATATACAGTGGAACCTCAGTTCTGGTAGACTGTCCAAAACACAATCTATTTGAAAACCGCATCATTTCCCCCCCATTAGAAATAATGTAAAATGAATTCATTCCAGATACCCTGTTTTAATCTTTCTTCCATACAGTGTGTGTCTAAAGCCCTGGTCAATCTATAAACTAACACTCTTTTCTTAAATTTACCGAACCAACCTCTACTTATCCTTAAAGGAATCACTTTCAGAACTTGTTCCAGAGGTGTCTTTTGGGAAGTCAGCCTGCAGCATCTTTACTTTTTCATATATCATTGCCTCTGAAATGCTGTCACCGGCTAATTGCTTTCCCTTTATCTAAATCAGCAACAGGTTTTGTGTGTGTTTTTTTAACCTATTCAATTGCCTGTGAACACTGTTTCTTTAACACCCTTAGCAACACTAGCATTCTTGATGTCCTCTTTATGTTTTAAAATTGTACTAATTGTCCATTTCACCAGTGACAAAAGCAAAAAGAAACAAACAAAAACAAAAATATTCACAGAACAATTTCCTAAAATGTTAACAACGAGATGGTTAGCTAGTAAACTGACTTGCATGCTCTCCTTTGTAGCCTGAGAGAAGTTTTGTTTAACAACTGCAACATTTTTTTCCGTGAACAACTTGGAGAACTGAATTGTTTGAGATGGGAGACATTTGAGAACCGAGGTTTGACTGAATTTAATAAAACCATACAAAGGGCATCATAATGAAGAGTATGAAACTGTAAAGTTAATTAGGCTATAAACATAAAATAACATGGAATAAAAAACTCAACAGGCTACACAATACAAATATGAGGCAATTAAAAAAAAACAAACCTGCTGAGCTATCTGAGGATAATCAGGTTGTATTAGTTTGTGGTATAAAAGCCTAGCAGCATTCATATCAACCCCTGAGAATCTGGTGCCTGTTCTATAGTGATCATCATTGCTATTAAAAAAAAAAAAAGAGAGAGAGAAATAATAAAATGAAACTTTAAAATTATTTCACTTATTTAATATAATAAACTTAAAAAATTCAGTATATCAAAGAATTGCCACTTACCTAACAGCTAAAAAACTTCCATTTAGACAACCAGAAGAAGAAAACGTTCTATCTATTTCACTAAAAAGGAATTTAAAAATAACAAAATCACAAAATAAGAAATGTTTGCCTTTCTTTTTTAATAAAAATTAAAATAAATGTTTAATCTATTATTTAATTCTACATTCTTCTCATCAACACTTAATTAGAATATGGACTTTATAAATTATTAAAGATTGATTAAATAATACTTGATAAAGATATTACTACATATCCTTAAGTTTCTCAAACATAACTTCCATCTGATTCACTGAACAAATCTGATGTTCTTTTAAAAAAATTGTAAATGAAAACATGCACATTTAATTTTCTTAATTTGACACTCTGGTAAATCTAATCTGGGAAGTTATTATTTGGGAAGCCTACACCAACACAACCTACAATTTGAAAAACTTTAGGTACTAAGTAAGTTCATCTATAAGCAAAATATTCAAGAAAGTAATACTCAAATCTTCCTGGGAGTATAAAAGTTAAGACAGTTACCACTAGGAAGCTACAAGAAACATTTCAATCCTAATCCTAAAGTGGCTACATTTAATATTTAAAGTCATTTCATATATCATTATGTATATGAAAGAATTCTAACAAGTCTAAATGAAAGATCTCTTAAAATATCTGTTATTATAGAAATTCTAGACATTTTAACTTTTTTAAAAAATATATTTTATTGATTTTTTACAGAGAGGAAGGGAGAAGAAGAGGGATAGAGAGTTAGAAACATTGATGTGCTTCCTGCACACTCCCTACTGGGGATGTGCCCGGAACCAAGGTACATGCCCTTGACCGGAATCGAACCTGGGACCCTTCAGTCCGCAGGCCGATGCTCTATCCACTGAGCCAAACTGGTCAGGGCAACAGTTTAACTTTTGTACACAAACAATTCAGTAAGTGATATTTAACAAAATATTAACTTAAATAAAAACTCCTAAGTACAGGTTTGCTCTACCACAAAGCTCCAAGTACAGGAGCTTGTGCTGTGTAGGTAAAATGTCTTTCTTACTTGGCTATCTCCACAGGAAATCTTCCAGAGGGGTAGCTCAGCCATTTTTGAATCAGAGCTTCACTCACAGTCCAGATCTGCTTTGAAGGATCAGGACATCTGAAGTCATCTGGTGGCCCACCATTCTAAGTTTTAAAACAAGCAGATTAGTCAGAGGGAGGAGATATTACTTATAATTTAAACCTAGATATATAATCAAATATAGTATGTATAGTATTTGACGTTTTTAAAAACAGAAATATCTACTAAACACCTGAAACCAAAACTTCTTATATGAATCAGCAAAATTTTGTAAACTTGAGGAAAAAAGTGTAAGGCAATTACTTTATAAAATATAAAGAACATTTATTGGTTGAAAAATTTCTTCTAATTTCTTTGAGTTTAGTAATTATTTATGAATACTATTACCTGGGGATTAGAGTAATGTGAAAAGCTTTGATCTCCACCTGAGAAAATTCTTTTTACACAGAAATATTCTTCAGAGTCTGTGATAAAAATAAAATGTAAAAAAAGAAAAAAAATCAGATTTATATCACATTTTTCAAAGTATCAAATATGCTACTGGATTTTCTCTTAATCATCTAACTTAATTATACCTCCCATTCATGGACTCAATGATATAAAATATATTGGAATATTCTAATTGCCATGGAAATGAGGCTGACCAAGTATAAACATTAAATGATCCCACAAGCATGAACAGCATTTGGTAAGTTTAGAAGTCTTTCTTCTGGTCTGCACACAAAAATGGTATTTTCTAGTCTGTATCTTTTTTTTTAAGATAGTGGGGTAAGGGGGGGGGGTGAGAGAGAATAAACACTGATGTCATATGTAATTAGTTGAGATCATAGACTAGGGTAGGCCCCTAATACAAGATGACTGGTGTCCTTATAAAGGAGGAAAACTGGGACATAGATATCCACACAGAAAGAATGCCATGTGAAGATGAAGGCAGAAATCTACTAGGCAAGGAATGCCAAAGACTGCCAGCAAACCACTAGAAGCCAGAAGAGACACATGGAACAGATTTTCCATCATAGCCCTCAGAAGGAAGCAATCCTGCCAATACCTTGATCTTGGATTTCTAGCCTCCAGAACTGTGAGTCAATACATTTTTGTGTTGTTCAAGCCATTCAGTTTATATTTTGTTATAGCAGCCCTAACAAACTAATACAGGTGTCCAAAGTTTATACCTTTGCCCAGCTTTAAGGAAACAACCTGGAAGTCCTTGGAATATGCTATCAAAAAGTGTTGTTTACCTATGTCCTTACAGCCACAACAGATTAAGTTTATGTTAACAATGTTAATACTGGGGGCTACAGACTTCACCTCTGGAGGGGTTGAGTAAATTAAATTCACATTTAACTAGTGTGTGTATGCTTCACACCTTTAGTATAGTGCAAAATAATTATCAACCTTTACACAGGGTGGGGCAAAAGTACGTTTACAGTTGTTAGTATGAAAAATAATACAATAATCTATACTAATAAAAGGGTAATATGCTAATTAGGCTGGACTTCCTTCCAGACAAAGCCACAGCAGCTGCAAGGGTCAAGGGCCAGCAGCTGCAGTGGCTGTGAGGGCAGGTCCGGCACCATGGTCCCTTTTGCAAAGGCCATGGGAAAAAGTACCGCAGAAGGTAGAAGGGAGAAGGCAGCACCATGGGAGAAGGGAGAAGGGAGAAGGTGAGGAGGCCAGTGCTGCAGGAGAAGGGAGAAGGGAGAAGGTGGCAGTTAGGCAGTTAGGGGAATCAGGCAAGGAGGGAAGAGCAGTTATGGGAATCAGGCAAGCAGACAGGCAGAGGCGGTTAGGAGCCTGTGGTTCCGGATTGCAAGAGGGATCCCAGATTGGAGAGGATGCTGGGCTGAGGGACAGCCCCCCCCTCCACCGTGCACGAATTTTGTGTACCAGGCCACTAGTCAAGTTATGAAAAGATGTAGAGAAAGCTTAAATACATATGACTAAGTAAGATATGCAATATATATAAATATATAGTGTTGTAAAAGATACATAACAAAATTTAGCATTTTAACTATTTTATGTATTTACTAGAGGCTAGGTGCACGAAATTCAGGCACTCAGGGGGTCTCTCAGCCCGGCCTGCGCCCTCTTGCAGTCTGGGAGACCTCCGGGGTTGTCTGACGGCTTAGGCCCACTCCCCTAAGCCATCAATCAGACATCCTTAGCACTGCTGTAGAGGTGGGAGAGGCTCCTGCCACCACTACTGCGCTCGCCAGCTATGAGCCTGGCTTCTGGCTGAACAGCGCTCCCCCTGTGGGTGCACGCTGACCACCAGGGGGCAGCTCCTGCATTGAGTGTCTGCCCCCTGCTGGTCAGTGCGCATCACTGCAACCATTCGTTCCGCCGTTTGGTTGATTTGCGCATTAGCCTTTTATTATATGGGACTAGAGGCCCG
>NW_006288853.1:1382548-1385509 GCF_000327345.1 Myotis davidii
TATTTTCTTGATTTTTTACAGAGAGGAAGGGAGAGAGATAGAGAGTCAGAAACATCGATGAGAGAGAAACATCGATCAGCTGCCTCCAGCATATCCCCCACTGGGGATGCGCCCGCAACCCAGGTACATGCCCTTGACTGGAATCGAACCTGGGACCCTTCAGTCCGCAGGCCGACGCTCTTATCCATTGACCAAACCAGCTCCGGCTAAGATATTTTTTAATTGAACCCTTGTAAATTTTAGCACAATTTAATAAAGTATGCTAGAAGCAATTAGGAGATTTTTCATGTAATGCATACACATTTCAATTAATGTTTTATTAATTTTTAATTTTTTAATATTTTAATTTGAAATAATCTCATACATTTGAAAAAAAAACACTATAAAACAGGACAGCATATTATATGTACCCTTCACCCAATTTCTTAGGTGTTAATAATCTAAACATAACCATTATACAACTAACAAAATTTGGAATATATTTTTCTTATAATCTCTTTAATGTTACCTAATCCATTTACTTTGTTTTGTTAATCTTCACCCAAGGACATTTTCCCATTGAATTTTAGAGAGAGTGAAGGGAAAGGGAAAGACACATTGATTGGCTGCCTCCTGCACATGCTCTGATAGGGACTGGGGATCAAGCCAGCAACTGAGGTACATGCCCTTGACTGGAATCGAACCTGGGACCCCTTAGTCCACGGGCTAATGCTCTATCCACTGAGCAAGACAGGCTGCAACTTAATTCATTTACTTTTAATCTATGTGTCTTTATATTTAAAATGGGTTTTGTTTTTGATTCACCCTCATAACCTGTCTTTTAATTGGTGCATTTATGCCACTGACTTTCAGAGTGCTACTGATAGAGTTGCTACCATATCAGGCGGCTTCTGGGGCGGGCGTGCCTTGTCGCCCCAGGACCTGCCAATCGGGTTCCGGGGTTCCAAGGCACGGCTAGCTGCTGGGATTTCTGGGGCGGGCCTGCCTTGCCACCGGGGACCTGCTGATGGGGTCCCGGGCGGCCGGCCTGCCCTGGATGGTGGTGCACTGGCAGTTTGTGCTGTCCCGCCCTGCCTACAGAATCCAAATTAGCCGCCATCTTTGTTGGCAGTTAATTTACATATAACGCTGATTAGCCAATGGGAGACGTAGCGAAGGCATGGTCAATTACCATGTTTGTCTATTATTAGATAGGATCTTTAAAAATTTTTTTTTTTTTGTTAATCCTCACCCAAGGATATTCCTACCATTAATTTTTAGAGAGAGAGGAAGGGAGGGGGAGAGACAGAGAGAGAGAAACATTCAAGTGGGAACATCTATTGGTTACCTCCTGCATGTGCCTGCAACCAAGGCATGTGGCCTTGAAGGGAATCGAATCTGTGATCCTTCAGTCCAAGGTCCCATTTTAGTTATTTTAAAGTGTACAATTCAGCAGCCTTAAGCACACTTAAAATCTTGCGCAGCTATCACCATGATTCATCTCCCAAATGTTCTTATCATCCTAGACATTTTGTACCCTTTTAAACAATAACTCTTCATTCTCCTCCTCCCCTGGTAACCTCTATACTATTTTCTGTTTCTATAAATTTCACTGTTCTAGATACCTCATATAAAAGAAATCATGATATTTGTCCATTTGTATCTTAACATGTTTTCAAGGTTCATTCATGTTGTTGCATAGACCAAAATTCCATTCCTTTTCATGACTGACTATTTGATTACATGTACATATCACATTTTTCATTCATTCTTCTGTAGATGGACATTTGAATTGTTTGCACCTTTTGGCTACTATGAACCAACTATTTTTTTGATGCAACAAGACTGTAGCAAAATAACTAATTTTAAAACTCCATCTCCTTTCTCATTTTAATGCAAATAATTTCAAGGTATACATTTATAACAGTGATAATATGCATTCCTGACTAAGTTATATAAATGAAATACATGATTCTTTAAAATAGCCCTTCTGTTTGAAAATACAAAATCCTTATTTGTTTATTAGCCTTTAACAGAAGAAACTGATATGATAAAACACCAATATGCTAGTGAGGACACAAGAAAAAAAACACTACTACTAAAATAAATGTGTATTCCAAACCTAACTAACCGGAAGAAAATGAAGCCACATTCTATATATAAAAATCAAACAGAAAACAAGAAAAGAGTATCACACCTTGATCTTTGCAAAATAGAAACATAACTGAGATAGCCTTTAAGTTACCAAAAACAAACAAACAAACAAATAAGAATCTTCAAGGCTATTCATAATAAAAAGTTATAGACCTTTTCAAATTATACACATAACTGAATAAAGTCTCAACAAATTCAAGTCCCACAACTCTGAGAAAAAGCCCAAAGAAAACCAGACATAGCTAAAATAAGAAAACAATTCTGAAAAATAGTTGGATCATGGTAAGGGATATATATTATTTATATACTAGAGGCCAGGTGCATGACATTTGTGCACTCAGTGGGGGTGGGGAGGGGTGCCCCTCAGCCTGGCCTGCGCCTTCTCCAATCTGCGACCCCTTGGGAAACAGGGCCTAAACTGGCAGTCGGACATCCCTCTCGCAATCCAAGACTGCTGGCTCCTAACTGCTCACCTGCCTGCCTGCCTGATTGCTCCTAACCACTCTGCCTGCCGGTCCACTCGCCCCCAACTGCCCCACCCTGCTGGCCTGATCGTCCACAACTACCCACCCCAGTCAACCTGCTCACCCCCAAATGCCCTCCCCTCATGGCCTGATCCCCCCAATCACCTCTGCCTCAGCCCTGCCACATGGCTTTGTCCGGAGGTTTCCTGGAAAGTCTTCCAGTCTAATTAGCATATTACCCTTTTATTAATATACACTAGAGGCCCAGTACACAAAAATTTGTGCACTCAATGGGGGGAGGTCCTTCAGCCCAGCCTATGCCCTCTAACAGTCTGGGACCCCTTGGGGGATAGCCACCTGCCGG
>NW_006288853.1:1385610-1391139 GCF_000327345.1 Myotis davidii
AGTCCTCTCGGCTCTGCTGATCCCGGTGCTGGGAGGCATATTACCCTTTTACTATATAGGTTAGAGGCCTGGTGCACGGGTGGGGTCCCTTGGCCTGGCTGGTAATTGGGGCAGATCAAGGCCAACTGGGACTGGCAGGACACGGGGAGGGACCATAGGAGGTTGGGCAGCCCCAGACAGTTGGCTGTGGGAGCTGACTGACGACCAGGGGACAGTTCCTGCATTGAGCATCTGCACCCTGGTGGTCAGTGCTCATCATAGCTACCGTCCGGTCATCTGGTCACTTAGGCTTTTATAAATAGAGACTAGAGGCCCAGTGCACAAAAATTTGTGCACTCGGGGGGGAGAGGGGGGTCCCGCAGCCCGGCCTGTGCCCTCTCACAATCTGGGACGCCTCGGGGGCTAACCACCTGCTGGCTTAGGCCTGCTCCCGGGTGGCAGAGGGCAGGCCCAATCCGTAGGTGCAGCCCCTGGTCGGGCTCAGGGCAGGGCCGATTGAGGAATTGGGGCACTGCCCCCTGTCATGCACAGAACAGGGCAGATCGGGAGGTTGCGATGCTACCCTCAGTCACGCTCAGGGCAGGGCCGATTGGGGGGTTGGGGTGCCGCCCCGTCACCCACAGAGCAGGGCCGATCAGGGGGTTGGGGCAATCCCCCCATCACACACAGGGCAGGGCCGATGGGGAGGTTGCGGCTCCACCCCGTCACACACAGAGCAGGGCCCATGGGGGGGTTGGGGTGCGGCACCGTCACACACAGAGCAGGGCCAATCAGGGGGTTGGGGAGCTCCCCCCTATCAGGCACAGAGCAGGGCTGATCAGGGGGTTGGGGCACCTTCCCCTCACGAATAGAGCAGGGCGGATAGGGAGGTTGTGGCCCCGCCCCGTCACACAGAGCTGCAGGGCGATCAGGGTGTTTGGGCGCTGCCCCGTCACGCTGCTCCAGGGGCCAGGAGGCCTCGTGGCTCCGCTGATCCCGGTGCTGGGAGGCCTCACTGCTCCTCTAATCCCAGTGCTGGGAGGCCTCTCGGATCCGCTTGACACAGGGGCAGTGAGGTCTCAATGCTCAGCTGATCCCAGTGCTAAGAGGCCTCGCTGCTCCACTGATCCCGTGGCTGGGAGGCCTCGCAGCTCCGCTTGACACAGGGGCAGTGAGGCCTCGCTGCTCTGCTGATCCCGGTGCTGGGAGGCATATTACCCTTTTACTATATAGGGTAGACGCCTGATGCACGGGTGGGGGCCGGCTGGTTTGCCCTGAAGGGTGTCCTGGATCAGGGTGGGGGTCCCGCTTGGGTGCCTGGACAGCCTGGGAGAGGGGATGATGGCTGTTTGCCGCTGTTCACACCCTGTTCAGGGTGGAGGTCCCCACTGGGGTGTCTGGCCAGTCTGGGTGCAGGGCTGAGGGCCGTTTTCAGGCTGGCGGGTGACTGAAGCTCCCAGCCTCTCCTTTTTTCCTTTTTTTTTTTTTTAATTCTGGGATTTATTTACCTTCTATGGCTGTCACTGGAGCTGAGAGCCGGCTTTAGCTGTGAGACCTCAGCTGCTGACAGCAGGTTTCTAGGCTTTACCTTCTGTATTTGAATCTTTGTTGAGACTCCAGCTCTGAGACCCTGGCTGACTGAAAGCAGGTTTCTGGGGTTTTGTTCTATATTTGCAACAATGTTTCTTAGAGTTGCAGCTCAGAGCCCAGCAGCGGCAGGCGGGGAACCTTGGCTTCATCCGTCACTGGAGCAAGCAAGCCTCCTGTTTGCGTCAATAGCCTGGCTGCTGGCTGCCATCTTGGTTGGCAGTTAATTTGCATATCGCCCTGATTAGCCAATGGGAAGGGTAGCGAAGTTACAGCTAATTACCATGTTTCTCTTTTATTAGATAGGATTATGCAACTTTAAAAAAGGAAGAATATTCTGACATGTGTTGCAACATGGACAAACCTTAAGGAGTTTATACTAAATTTATTTATTTATTTTTTAAATATATTTTATTGATTTTTTACAGAGAGGAAGGGAGAGAGATAGAGAGTTAGAAACATTGATCAGCTGCCTCCTGCACATCTCCTACTGGGGATGTGCCCGCAACCCAGGTACATGCCCTTGACCGGAATCGAACCTGGGACCTTTCAGTCCGCAGGCCGACGCTCTATCCACTGAGCCAAACCGGTTTCGGCATACTAAATTTATTTTTATTTTATTATTATTTTTTTAATATATTCTATTGACTTTTCACAGAAAAGAAGGGAGAGGGACAGAGAGTTAGAAACATCGATGAGAGAGATGGATCAGCTGCCTCCTGCACGCCCCCCACTGGAGATATGCCCACAAGCGGGGCACATGCCCTTGACCGGAATCGAACCTGGGACCCTTGAGTCCGCAGACCGACACTCTATCCACTGAGCCAAACCGGTTCGGCTAGGCTAAATTTATTAAATAATCCAGTCACAAAAAGACAAATACTACATGGTTAGATTCATCCAAGGTACCATGATCAAGTCAAATTCTTATAGACAGAATGCTGAATATAGGGGATGCCAAGCTGGTGGGAGGAGTAAATGGGGAGAGTGTTTAATGAATGAGTTTTAGTTTTGAAAGATGAAAAGAGTTTGAGAACGGCTGCATAACCATGTGAATATACTTAAAAATACACTAAAAAATGGTTATGTTATACAAATTTTGTTATGTGTATTTTACAACTAAAAATAAAAAGCGAAAGTATTCCTTTCCACTTTTATCTAGCCACCAGCTAGTTCCCATATGTCCAAGTCTCTGAAACGACTTCTTATTACTTTATTTATCCCAAGTTCCCTTATGCATATACGCAAATATAAACAAACTAAGCAACCATATAGATTGTTTAGTGTCTGATTTTCACTAAACAATGTATCTTGAATTCTTTCATTTAAAACAGAAAACTTTATGATTTAAGAGCAACATTTTTAACAATTACTCTAGTGTGTGTGTAACAGAACTTACCAACATCTGGTAGACACTGTCCATTATATGGGCACCAATTTCCTTTCACAGTAAAAGGACTTTTCCTGTTGCTTGTTGAACCGGTTCCTAGCTGGCCGTTCCCACCAAGTCCAAAGGAATAAATTCGTCCTGATGAAGGAACAAAAGCAGAAGTGTGCTGCCTAGAGTAAAAGATAGAAAACCTCAGACTTAATGTTACCTTCTAAACAATTTACATTTAGAAAAGTACAGCAAAGATTAAGGATATTTTTCTTCAAAAATAAATTAATGAAGCCATTACAGTTCTAACATATTCTTCTACACTAATTAATTTTGTACCACACAGGTAGGCTGCATAAGCATATAACAGATCCTCAAAAGAGAAAGCAAAAATTGACAGACCTAAAAGCAGAAATTGAAACTAGTCTAATAGTGTAGGGCACCGTACCATTCCCGCTTCAGTAACTAATTTTAAAAGTGAGAAGATAGCCGAAACTGGTTTGGCTCAGTGGATAGAGCGTCGGCCTGCGGACTGAAAGGTCCCAGGTTCGATTCCGGTCAAGGGCAGGTACCTGGGTTGCGGGCACATCCCCAGTAGGAGATGTGCAGGAGGCAGGTGATCGATGTTTCTCTCTCATCGATGTTTCTAACTCTCTATCTCTCTCCCTTCCTCTCTGTAAAAAATCAATAAAATATATAAAAAAATAAAAGTGAGAAGATAAAAACAAACACATGGAAGATCTGAACAATGTTAACAAACACTTCACATAATGGGCATATAGGGTAGGGCAAAAGTAGGTTTTTAGTTGTGAGTATACAACTGTATACAAGAAAACTCTTGTATTATTTATTAACTAGAGGCCCAGTACACAAAATTCGTGCACAGGGGGAGGGGGGGGTGGTGGTTCCCCTCAGCCTGGCCTGCACCCTCTCCAATCCGGGACCCCTCAGCTGATGTCCGACTGCCGGGATTGAGTCTAAACTGGCAGTAGGACATCCCTTTCCCTATACGGGACTGCTGGCTCCTATGTGCTCACCTGCCTGCCTTTCTGATCACCCCTAAGCACTGTCTGCTCCCCTGCTTGCCACTAACTGCTCTTCCCTGCTGGCCTGGTCGCCCCTAACTGCCTCTGGAAGTCGGCCCCCGCCACTGTGGCTTTGTCTGGAAGGACATCTGGTCTAATTAGTATATTACCCTTTTATTAGTATATACTAGGGATCCGGTGCACAAAGATTTGTGCGGGGGCGTGGGAGGGTCCTCAGCCTGACCTGCACCCTCTCAAATCTGGGAGCCCTCAGGGGAGCCCTCTCCCATCCGGGAGATTCTGTCTGTCTTTGCAATCATATGAGGGAATTGTCTGAGACCCCCCAACCCAGTTTGGTTTGTTGCTCACAGAATAGAGGCATTTTTTTTCTTTGCTTCATTGGTGGAGATTTCCTAGAAGTTTTGGGATAACTTCCCTTTAATTTTTCTTAAGACACTCTGATTTTACTTATGTCTCTCATCTTTGCTTTCCCTCCATCCTCCACTGCAACAGTAACTTGCTCCAGGCTCACTTTGCTCTAGTGTCTAGAAGATCTGCCACCAGAACTATGATTCCCAGCATTCCTGGTGCTCCCCACACTGGGAGTGACTGAGGGAGCCATGGCCCCCCACACCTCTGGCTCTCCTGCTCTGCTCTCCACCAGGCAACTGAGGGAGCCACGTCCCCCCAAGGGAGCGACCAAGGGAGCCATGTCCCCCCAAGCTGCCAGCTCTCCCACTTCTGCTCTCCGCCAGTGCATGTGTATGCAAATTAACCTACCATCTTTGTTGGATTAATGTGCATATTCACCCAGACTGGCTGGTGAGTGTAGCGAAGGGACAGTCAATTTACATTTTCTCTCATTAATTCGGGAAATCACGTCCTGTCACCCGCTGCCTGGCAGGAGTGCGCTAGGCCCCAAGCAAGCGAGGCTCAGTCAGGGCAGCCTTCGCTCATGGGTGCTGGCACCCAAAGTGCACATTCCTCCTCTACAGTCGCCCCGACTATCCCACTGTTTCACTGAGAAGATGGAATTCCTCTCCACCTCTGGGTTATTGATCTTGAACGCTGACCGAAGGCACCTCAGTGAGGGCCGCCCTTGCCCACCTGGTGTGTCTGTCTGCATCTGCTCCCGCCACAGCACCTGCACTAACCCCCTAAAGGTGATCTTGTAGCTGCACTGGCCTCCGTGGGAACAGGGCATCACCACTCCGCCCTCTCACTGCCATCTCACAGGCGCCCACCCTCAGCACGCAGAACACCCAGATACTCTCCAAAGGACGTGAGCGCATCAGAGGAGATGTGTGCACATCCTGTGGGGGTGTCAGGCATGCTGGGTTGATAGAAGTGCGGTGGAGAGGCGGGGAGAACTTGTGCATGCCTTGGTTTGCAACTGTTGCAGGCGCGGGAGGGTGACAGTGTGCTGGGGGATGTGCACACCGGAGGCCTCTGGCTTTGCAGATCTGCAAACCCCCGTGGTGCAGCCAGGAGGACGTCAGTCTGGCCCACCACGGTGGCTGTCCATGTGATCCTGCACCTTCTGGGCCAGTAGGCAGATCT
>NW_006288853.1:1391349-1425972 GCF_000327345.1 Myotis davidii
CCCTCCTGGGCGCTGATGGCCTGTAGGTGCTACTTCAGCTCAGCCTGCAGGCTCTGCTTGGCGCACTCACAGCTGTCATCACCGCCATGTGGGGAGTATAGGCCGCCCTCTGCCGGCCTGCCTCCCCTGTCCAGAGGCTCTCTGTGCTGCTCACCTGCCCAGAGTGACTGGGGCTGGGTGGAAGCCAGGTGTCCTGCCCTGCCCAACGATCCGGGTCCCAGGACCGCGGACAGCCTCAAGCACTGCCCCCCACCCACCAGGGTCACAGATCCATGTCTTGGTCCCGTGGACAGCCTCAAGTGCTGCCCCCCGCCCGCCATGTCACGGATCCGGGTCCCAGACCGTGGACAGCGTCAAGTGCTGCCCCTGTCTGCCAGGTCATGGATCCGGGTCCCGAACCGCGGACAGCCTTGCCCGCTGCCGCCCTCCTTCAGTATGCAAATTAGCCACCATTTTGTTGCTTCAAGGTGGGGGTCACCACTGGGGTGCCGGGCCAGTCTGGGTGAGGGGCTGAGGGCCTATTTAAGGCTGCCCACACCCCCTTTAGGGTGGGGGTCCCCACTGGGGTGCCTGGCCAGCCTGGATTAGGAGATGATGGCTGTTTGCAGCTGGTCACACCCCCCTCAGGGTGGGGGTCCCCACTGGGGTGCCTAGCAAGTCTGGGTGAGGGGCTGAGGGCCGTTTTCAGGCTGGCGGGCGACTGAAGCTCCCAACTCTTTTTTTTTAATTCTGAGATTCATTTATCTTCTCTGGCTGTCACTGGAGCTAAGAGCCGGCTTTAGCTGGCCGCCATCTTGGTTGGCAGTTAATTTGCATATCGCCCTGATTAGCCAATGGGAAGCGTGTCGGAGCTACAGTTAATTACCATGTTTGTCTATTATTATATAGGATTGCATTATTTCCCATACAAACAACTGTAAACCTATTTTTGCCCCACCCTGTATATAGAATACTGCATGCCACAATGCATGTACCAAAGACTGAAATATATGCAAAATGAAAAACACAAAACATGGAAGATGAAGTCCAAAAGAGGATACTTTGAAAAAAATTAATAAATTGGCAACACTTGGAAAATTAAAGGGAACATGAGGTTAAAAAGAACAAGAGAGGATAATTTAAATAAAGGATATCACTATAGATCCCACAAACATGAAAAAAAAATTCTATGATAATACCGTTAGGTAGATTAAAACAATAATCCCACTTCTTTATTACCCTGTAGTGTTGAACATGCATATTCTTGTCATGGTGGATGAGCACCATGTTTCTCCCCTACCTTACCTTTACGTTTGGCTATGTAATTTCTTTCTGGTCAATAAAATTTAGTAAACGTGATGTAAGCAGATGCTTGAGATGTACATGTACAAGTGCCACCACCAAGATAATAAAATACAAGTAATATTGTTTAATAAGAGTAACATTAAAAACTTAAAATTGCCCTGGCTGGGTGGCTCAGTTGGTTGGAGCATTGTCCCATACACCAAAAGGCTGAGGGTTTAATTCCCAGTCAGGGTACATACCTGGGTTGTGGGTTTGATTCCTAGTTGGGGCTCATATAGGAAGCAACCAATTGATGTTTCTCTCTCTCTGACTCTAAATCAGAAAGGAATAAGTAAAATTATTTCTGTATAGTAGTGACTCAGTTGGCTGGGCATCATGTCATGCACCAAAAGGTTGCCAGTTTCATCCCCAGTGGAGGGCATGCAGGAAGCAGCCGATATTTCGTTCTCACACTGATTATTTCTCTAGAACTCTCTCTGCCCCTTCCTCTTTCTTGAAAAAAAAAAAAGTCAAAAATTAAAAAAAAAAATTAACTTAAGCAAAAAGGTAAAAGAATGAAAAACCACAAAATGTTAGTAAAAAAATTATATAAATAAATGAAAAGACATCCCATATTCATGCATTGGAAATCATAATATTGTTAAGATTTCAGTATTTCCCAAAGTGGTCTACAGATTCAATTCAATCCCTATAAATCATGAAAAAGCAAATTAAAATCATGATTAATACAACATATCCAAGAATTTAAAATTTTAAAAAGTCTGACAATACCAAATGGTGACAAAGATACTGTCAGGAATTCTCATGCAATACTAATGGGAATGTAAAATGGTATAACCACTTTGGTAAATAGAATGACATTAACTCACAAAATTCAAGTTAAGTATCCTCTACAACCAAACAATTCTATTCTAGGTATTTACTACAGAACTACAAAGGTTTATGTATATCATATAATAAATGTTCAAAGCAACATTATTTGTAATTACCAATAACTGGAAACACCCAAATGCCCATTAATAATAGAATAAGTACATAATTATGTATGTTTATAATTAAATGAAACACAGCAATGAGACCTAATAATGAGGAGCCACAGCTACACACATATGGATAATCATGTAAGATGTTAAAAAAAAGTTCACCGAAGGTTACCTACAATGTGATTCCATGTATCTGAGGCTAACAGTTGGCAAAATTAAGCTATGTTGCATAAGGATACACACACAGTGGAAAAAATTTAAGCTAAATGGTCAAATTGAGTTAACTCGTCAAAGTACACTTACCCTCTTAGGATCTATCTACTATAAACCACCAAAGGTAAATATCAATTTTGAAGTTCTTTCATACATTCACTCCCAACAACTGGGAATCAGTAGATCTGTATTCTAATTCAATTTTCACCACTAACTAATCTTATGCATTAAAAATTAATTGGTCAATTCCCTCATTCTTTAAAAAAAAAGGTGAAAACAAACAAAAAAGATGGAACTACAGTTTTCCTTCGAACTTATTGTTCTAGACAATAAATACAGTATTGACATGAATAAAAGAGGAAGATGCAAATTGACTGTACCTTCATGATACCCACCAGCCAATCAGGAGTATGCAAATCAACCCAACAAAGATGGCAGATTAATTTGCATGCACAGGCGCGGCTGGGGGTGGGGCGGGATGATGCAGGCCTTCTGCATCGCCCCAGCCGTTCCAGGCCTTTGGGCAGCGTGGGAAGGCAGAAAGGCAGCTCCAGCCGGAGCAAAGGCAGTGCCAGCTGCCAGGGGAAGAAAGGCCCATTCTTGCACGAATCTTCATGCATCGGGCCTCTAGTTACATATATATGATTACTATCTTGCCTCAGATAAAGAAAGGTGAAATAATCAGTATAAAAAATGTTTTTCCTGTTACTATGACTCAACAGCAAATTAGGCATTTAGGGGAGAATATTTTTTAACCTTAGCCTACTAGATTCCTGAACAACTCATTTAAAAAAATCCTACTTTCAGCTGGAAACTGCCACCTTCCATTAATTTTCAAAAATGATCAACATTAAGGGAAAGAAGAGAGGCATCCCAATATGTTCTTTAGGCCTTTTAGAAAATATGAAGTTGTTCCTTGTACACCCAAATTTATCAAAAAAATAAAGTGATATTGTAGACATCTAGGGAAGGGCATTGCTCTAATAAATACTCTAAGAACTGAGACAGCTTCCTAAAACATGTGAAGGAAAACCATCCAAAATAAAAGTATGCCACAGGAAAAGGTTTTGGGGTTCAACTGAAACACCAGCCTGCTCACCCATAAAGATTCACACTTAGTAAGAACCAATGGAAAGAAATGTGACCAGCTGGAACCTATTCCTTATGAATTTCATGGCATAAGAAGTGTCAAAAAAATAAAAGACCTCTGAACTGTTAAAAAACTTGCTAAATAATTGTATAATGTTAGAGAGATCAAAATACTCTTATATAATAGCTTACCTTCCACAAGCAATCTGAGTGACAATGCTTCCCATAAGTTCAAAAACTTTCCTTGGGTTTATTTCATGACTAGTAGAATTATGACCCAACTGACCATACCCTCCAGCTCCGAAAGTAAACACTCCACCTTCCTAAAAAAGACAAAACCCTTTATCATTAGAAGGTCTGATAAAAGTAAATCATCTTCAGGAAAATAAACTAATCTTAACTATGTAGTCAAATTTTTACTTTTATTATCTTCACAGTTTAACAGATGATACCTGACTTTTTAAGGTAAAATATCTTAAAAACGAACAGAGTTCCAGGTTCATGGCTATATATTTTCACATATTTTTAAAGTATTTAATTGTGTTTTTGCTATTATATTTAATTGAAGTCATCTCTGAAGAGATACTAATAGCTACTTTAGCAATGCCTTTCACTGTCATTATATTCTTGTTGAATTCCAAGTACACACCTATAAAATTTCACAAAACCATTAATATGGTATCATCCTGTTTTCAAACAAGTTATACTTTTAACACAGAGTATATATAACCAGAGTGCACAAATACTGCTATTTCTAGCAGACAATATATGATCCTTAAAAATTTTAATAAAAAGGAGTGGGTGGAGTTGGAAGAGGATATCGGAGGGATAAATGATGATGAAAAAAATTAAATTAGAAAAAAGTTATTATAAAATTTATAGCTGGATTAGAGGTACATACATAAAGTGATCTGTGATGATAGCTTAACAAACAAGCACAATTAATATTTTTTAATTGTTTTTCTTCATATTGTTGCTATATATATATATATATAAAATAATTTATCCTTTTAACATTTAATAACCTAAGTATTGCCCTGACTAGTTGCTCAATGGTTAGAGCAAAGCCCACAGACTGAAGGGTCGATGGTTCAGTTCCTGGTCAAGGACATATACCTCAGTTTCGGGTTTAATCCCCAGCCCCAAATGTGTGGAGGCAACCAAATGATGTGTCTCTTGCCTGTGGATATTTCTCTTTCTCTTCCCACCCTCCTCCCTCCTTCCCACTCTGTCTGAAAAATCAATGGAAAAAATGTCCTCGGGTGAAGATAAAAATAAACAAATAAATAAATAAAAACAATCTAAGTATACATGTTGTTACATAAGGAAATTGATTTTTCTTTTTAAAACTTTTTGTCATGGAAAAATCTCAAATACGCAAAATTAAAGACAAAAATAAACATGAAATGATATATAACCATTACTGCTTCAACAACTGGCAAAAGTTAAGATACTTCTTTTTCTCAGATGCCCATTCCACAGTACTTTCGTAGAGCGCTTTAAAGCAAATTATGGGCCCTTGCCGGTTTGGCTCAATGGATAGAGCGCTGGCCTGTGGACCAAAGGGTCCTGGGTTCAATTCCAGTCAAGGCCACGTACCTTGGCTGCAGGCTTCTCCCTGACCTGGGCCCTGGTCTGGGCTCGTGCAGGAGGTAACCAATCGATGTGTTTCTCTCACATCGATGTTTCTCTCTCTCTCCCTCTCTCTGAAAATCAATGGAAAAATATATCCTCAGGTGAGGATTAACAATAAAATAAAATAAAGCAAATTATGGGCCCAACCAGCATGGCTCAGTGGTTTAGCATCAACCTAAGAATCAGGAGATCACGGTTCGATTCCCAGTCAGGGTACATGTCTAGGTTGTGGGCTCAATCCCAGTGTGAGGTGTGTAGAAGGTAGCTAATCAATAATTCTCTGTTATTATTGATGTTTCTATCTCTTTCTCCCTCTCCCTCCCTCTCTGAAATCAATAGAAATATATTTAAAGCAAAGTATGGTCATCAAACATTTCACATATAAATGTTAATGTATCTTCACTGGCTTAAACCTCTAACTGGTAAAAATATATATTACAATATTATTATCACATAAAGTTAATATTAAATTTACTTTTCTGGATAGAAATAGTGTTAATTTTTATTTATGATTTTTATAACTGATATTTTCCCAGTTTTATTCAGATATGACTTAATTTCCAAAAAAGTATGAAGTATATAATGGGGTTTGACATCTACAAACATTGTGAAATGACTACTAAGTTAATTAACAAATACGTCACCTCACATACTTCTGTGTGTATGAATGCTTCAAATCTATTCTTAGCAAATTTCAATTATATAACATAGTATTATAAACTAGAGTCACCATGTTGTACAGTGGATCCTCAGAACTTACTCATCTTGTAACTGAAAGTTTGTATCCTTTGTTCAACATCTTCCCATTTCCCCCAATCTCCTAGCAAACACCATTCTACTGTTTCTCAATATAATTATTTTAAGATTCCACTTATAAATACATTGATGTAATGAACATGGGAGTGCAGTTATCTCTTTGAGATCCTGTTTTCATTTTCTTCAGATATAATTCCAGAAGTGGAATTGCTTGCTCATCCAGTTCTATTTGTAATTTTTTGAGGAACCTCCATACCGTTTTCCATAATGGCTATGCAATTCACCTTCCAACCAACAACGTACAAGGGTTCTCCTTTCTGTACATCCTCCCCAATCCTTGCCCTTTGTGGGGATTTTTGATTATAGCCATCCTAAAAAATGTGAGGTGATAGCTCATTGTGATTTTAATTTACATCCCTGATGACTGTGATGTTAACATTGAGCACCTTTGCCTGTACCTATTGGCCATTTGTGTTCTTCTTTGGGAATATGTCTATTCAGGTCGTTCTCCATTTTTAAATTAGATTATTTTAAGCTATTGAGTTTTATGTGTTCCTTATATACTAGTATATTTAATATTAATCCTTATCGGATTTACAAATATTTTCCCCCATTTCATAGGTTGCCTTTTCATTTTGTTGACTGTTTCCTCTGCAGCGAAGGTTTTTTTTGGTTGATGTAGTCCCATTTGTTTTTATTTTTGCTTTTGATACCTGCACTTTTGGTGTCGGGCCAAGACTAATGTGTGAGATTCTCCCCATGTTTTCTTCCAGGAGTTTTGCACTTTTAGGCCTCACATTTAAGTCCTTCTATTTTGAAATTCTATGCGTGGCACAAGACAGGGATCCAATTTTGTCTCTTACATGTAGATATCGTTTTGCAAACACCATTTATTAAAGACTATCTTTTGCCACCGTGTTCTTGGCGCCTTTTCAATGATTAGTTGACCATTTATGTGTGGGTTTATTGCTGGGTTATCCTTTTTGATTGGTCTATGTGTCTGTTTTTATGTAAGTACAGTTGTTTTAATTACTACTTTTATATCATTTGAAACTAGGAAGTGTGATATCTCTAGCTAGCCTTTTCTTCAAGATTGTTTTGATTATTCTGGGTCATTAGTGATTCCATACAAAGTCTTAAATTATCTGCTCTGTTTCCGCAAAAAAATGCCATAGGATTTATGATAGGGATTGCACTGCATCTGTAGATCACTTTGAGTAGGGTAGATATTAAGAATATTATTTCTTCCAATCCAAGAACATGGGGTATCTTTCCATTTATTTGTATCTTCTTCAATTTCTTTCTCTGATGTCTTATGTAGTTTTCAGTGTACAAGTCTTTCACCTCGGTTAAATTTGTTCCTAAGTGTTTTAATGTTTTTTCATGCTATTTTGAATGATATTGCTTTCTTACTTGTTATATTTATAAGCCAAATGGGAGCTAAATTAAAGTTAGGCAGAACTATGCATGAGTGGATAGATATACACAGCATGGCAAGCCTGACAAACTTAAAAGGAATTATTTTATTCAAAATGTTATTTAAGGAGTATTTCACACAAAGCTGAATAACTGAACAATATATATTATCATCATTTAACAGATAATAATTCACATTTCATAACATAGGACAAGTTTAGAAATTAAGGTAAACTGTTTTTGAGAATAATAATCTAGGTCCTTTTCCAAGACAAATTTTTTTTTTTAGATATTGATAACACTCATTTTAATGTACATATTAGGAAAACATTTACTAATTATGAAATAACTTTTATGAGTAATAATAAAGAAGTTTCATAGGAGTACAATACCTTGGTTAGTGCAGCAGTATGATCTTCTCCACAACAAATATAAACTATTTTCTGAGTTCTTAGTGACTTTAGTAAATTAGGAACATACCTATCTGAAAATTCCAACAAGAGACATTAACAATATTTAATTAAAACTCTTCTACAGTGTTTCCTCTATAGCTTTCCATGCTCAGTGGACAGTGATGACGAAATAATTTCAACCACGATTCAATGATTTTTGCAATACAAGCCTACTAAGTTGGGTCCCCAGACCTTTCTATTCTACTGTGATGAAGCAGGGATTTAAAAAGAGTAATTTAAGTGAACTGCTTAAGCACAAATCAGCAACCAAGGAATTAGAAAGCTATCTGACTGCTTCTAATCCATACACATACTTTATATTCACCTAGTGGTAATTAAACTCATAGGATATTTGAAAATTATACTTTCTGCTATTTTAAGAAGAAGAGATATAATGCCCTACCCTATTTTTCTTATGCAGAAAAAAAATTTTTTTTAATTACTTTTGAGAGTATTATTTGGTTATCATTACCAGTTGCTACTAGACCAACAACTCACTTTTGTTATTACAATTATGTTGAACTTTATGAACTCAGTTTCTGTATTTCAAGTATTGGCATTTGACCTAATGTAGTTAAGAAAAATCAATTCCAAGATACCAATTTGTTTCAAGTAGTTATAATTTTTTTAATTCAAAATGTTTATTTTCAAGATTCTAGCATTAATGTTAAAAGTGAAGCCCAAACTAAAGATTAATGCAGATTATTTTACTAATTCCTTGAAAATTTCAAAGATTAATGCTTTGTTACTTTTCAAAATAATTGTATTGCTTCTTTTCACCAATGTTGGCCTATAATGTGGCTACCAATTTGAATTACTGTTTTTCAATCCTCTTTTAATGAACATCCAACAGCAAAGAATTTTTGTGCAGTTATAATTTCTATAGTTTATGATAAAATGTTATTTTTTTGGCCTCCCACCATCCCCTAAATTATCATCAAATGAAATTTTAAAATTTCAGTACATTTCTCTTTGACACTAAGAATCATTAATCCATTTCAAAAGATCATCTCTTCTTAAAAGCACATTTATAGTAATGAGAACCTACCATTTTCATCATTAAGACCTAGTTGACCAAATTTGTTGCGTCCCCATCCAAAGATAGCTCCAGAAAGGGTGAGTACAAAACTATGGGCTCCTCCTGCTGCAACTTGCATGAAAGGGATTCCAATCAAAGACTTAATCAATTGTGGTGAAGCTTGCTTTTTACAGTCAGTGCCTAAACCCAATTGGCCATATTTATTCTGTCCCCAAGAGAAAACTTCACTTGCTGTAAAACAAAAATCATAAAATTAACGATTTGTCTCACACAAAGTTTCATTTGAAGATCATCAGTTATTTTGAGATATTCTTCCTCTTATCAGATGGAAACACATATTCCTCTTAAGTTTATTTCTTATATGGAAATATAATATTACCTAGAAGAACATTCTATATTTAGTATACTCTAAGTTGACTGACTTTAGTGATGAATGGTAAGTCAAGTAACTTTATTCTCCTCAGGAAAGGACCACCTCTTTTTAATATTCCTCAGGTTTTACTTTTATTATATGATTTCTCCCAAAAGGCACTCATCCAAGCTCAAGGTTTCAGCTATCAATAATATGCTAGTAGCATTCGTCAAACAGATCCACTCCCCACCATCTCAACTGGTTCCTATAATAGTTTGGTCTGCTTGTCACTTTTGTCCCCACACTGCCACCCTCTTTTGCAACTTTAAACATATTTTTTATTTATTTTTATTAAATAAATAAACGAAACTAATACATTAAACTAATAACTAATTCACTAACAACTGATTTTTAAAAATTCATACTATAAAATAGTATGCGCTTAAAGTAAGTCTTTCTCTAAAATTAGACCTTTGGTTACTCTCCCAAGAAATAACTACTCTTTACCAATTACTGATAAGTACTTCCAGAAATAATCTATGCATATACTAGCAGGCATTTGTACATATACATAGAAATATAAAAATGCAGATTTGATACTGTTGCTCACCTGAAAAATGCCGATTTTTCCCACTTGCTGTTCCTTTTGCCTAAATTTCCCCTTCATCTTTGTCTAATTCATTTCCACTCTCCCCCAGGTGGAAGCTCTCTCTGATCTCAGATTAAGTTCAGTCCCTCACAGTGGTTCTCAACCTTCTGGCCCTTTAAATACAGTCCCTCATGTTGTGACCCAATCGTAACATTATTTTCATTGCTACTTCATAATTGTAATGTTGCTACTGTTATGAATCGTAATGTAAATATCTGATATGCAGGATGGTCTTAGACGACCCCTGTGAAAGGGTCGTTCGACCGCCCAAGGGGTCGCAACCCACAGGTTGAGAACCACTGCTCTATTACATGTTCTAAATATCCTAAAGATTTTTTCTTTAGTGTCTTTTTTCATAGTATGTAATCACAGTGTTATTTGTGTGACTGTATCCTAAGGTCTAGAAGTGTACTGCTTACCACTGAATGTTGCACACTCTAGCAGCAGTTCTCAACCTGTGGGTCGCGAACAATGAAAATACATCCTGCATATCAGATATTTACATTACGATTCATAACAGTAGCAAAATTACAGTTATGAAGTAGCAATGAAAATAATTTTATGGTTGGGGGTCACTACAACGTGAGGAACTGTATTAAAGGGTCGCGGCATTAGGAAGGTTGAGAACCAATGCTAGAGTGTCTAGTTCACACTAAGTGGTCAAAAGGAAAGACAGAAAGAAAATGAGAGAAAGATTCACTCAGTAAATAAGACACTGTACTAAGATTAAACCTGAACAAGGCAAAAGATTACCTACCTATGAGTCAAAGTAGAAAACTGCCCTCAACAGTAAAACCTTTAAATTTATTATGGATCTACCTACCAAAATATTACAAGAGAAGTTGACAAAGTAACAATAAAGAATATAGGGATGCCAGTTTCCCAACTACTTATAAAATTCTAAATTCCTTACTATGGGATTTAAGGCCCTTTGTAACAGATTTGCTTTTACTTCAGTTTCAACTAAAGTATGAGCATGTCTCCCATGCTCTCACAATACCCACATAAAACTACATGTCAATACTCAAACAAAATAGTTCCCTGATTTTATGCCTTTACTAATACTATCACCTTAGCCAATCCTCAACATTTCCCCTAGCTGTTTCTAACTATTTCTCCAATTCTGAATAAATTCTTCTCATCTTTCAAGACTTGCATCAAATACATATCCCCTCATTATTGCTACTAATTCTACTGACTGGAACGAACTACACTTTTTCTTTATTCCTCTTGCATTTTACTTTTACCTTGTTCAAAGTAGCATCTATATATATAAAACCCTAAGTGACCATCCGACTGGTAGCTATGATGCACAATGACCACCAGGGGACAGACACTCCGAATGGTAGCTATGATGCACACTGATCACCAGGGAGCAGATGCTCAATGCAGGAGCTACTGAGATGCGGTGACTTGGCAGCTGTGGTTCTCGGGTGATGCATTAGGAACTAGAAAGGAGGGAGCCTGATTTTGGGGTGCATCACCCGAGAACCACCCTCCTGCAATCCAGGCCCCCTCGGGGGATGTTGGAGAGCTGGTTTTGGCCCGATCCCCGGAGGCCAGGCTGAGGGACCCCACCGGTGCACAAATCCATGCAATGGACCTCTAGAGTGTGTATGTGTGTGAACACACACACACACACACACACACGCACACACACACACATATTTTCCCTTAATTTATAGCTATTTATTTGTATATCTGTCTCTTCCACTAGATGGTATGTTCCTTAACACCTAACTTATCTTAAGATAAGTCTCTTAACATACTGCAGACCAGTCATTTTATTGCTAGCTTTATCCACTGGCCAGACAAGTTTCTACTGAACGAGTACAAAAAACGTTTTACATAAATGTTAAAGGCATGCTTTAAAATTAAATACCCATTGCATTTTGAAGTTATTTATTACATGTTCTTACAAAGTAATATCTTTTTAAACTATGATACTTTGTAAAACACTGTGTAATATGAAGCGAGAATTCTCGTGATCTGTCCACAATGTGTTAACTTATTTATATTTTCCTACAGCTCTAACGTAGTGCTTCGTTCATAGTAGGCCTCACCAGAGATTTAATAAATTAAAATAATAATAATATTAATAATGAAGCTACTGGAATTTATTTTTAATAGTAAAAACGAACATATGGCAGTTTCTTAACTAACCCAAGTTACAATCCTTAGCTGGCATATGAAAAAATTAATAAGAAAGGAAATCAAACAAAGCTAATAGGAATCTTGGCCTCTGTTTTTATTTATAAAAAGTTTATGTGTGAAATCAAATGAGATTAGGCAAGTTATAACTTTCCCCAGCTATGAAGGAATAGCACTTAACAAACTCAAGAAACAATTAGACACAAAAATAAATGTCATTCATGGCTATATACTAGCAATATATAATCTAACAGTGACACCATACAACAATAAAAAATATCAAATACCTATGGAAAAGTCTAATAAAACAAGCCCTAAGTCTTCTCCATAGAAAACAAAAAAATACTACTGAGAAAAATTAAAAGATTAAAGTAATGGAGGGATACAGCATGTTCAGGAACTAAAAGACATTGTGTAAAGACTTTCCTCAAATTGATTTATAGAGACAATGCAATCCCAATCAAAATCCCAATAGTGTGTGCGTCTGTGAAAACTGTCAAGCTAATTCTAAAATGTTTATGGAAAAGAATCAAGAATCAGGGCAATTTTACGAAAGAACAAAGTTGGAGGACTTTCTGCTCAATTAAAGTATCAAGTAATAAAACTGAAAAAGGAAAATAAAATAAAAACAATGCTTACCTTTAGAAAGTGCAAGTGAATGATAATAACCACAAGCAACTTGTACTATCTGGATATCTGATAAACATTTAATATTTCTAGAAAAGAAGAAGAGAGATCAGGATCAGTTAATTCCATTTATTAAATTGATCCTAAATACTATTCATATATGCTATTTCTTGACCACCTACTATGCACAAGTTGTTTCCTACCAACCTAGCAGTTCATGTTATTTTTTATACATGCCCAATTTACCAAAAATTTATGCTAAAGTCAGTACACAAAATATAGACATAAAGAAAATTAAAAGTGTGATGAGAAAATACTTCGAAAGCACATTTAGCAAACTATTGCATACCTCAAATATCCCTCAGAGTGCTTTTACAATTTCTTATATCGTCAAAATTTAAAAAAAAATTTTAAAAAGCTTAACACATAAAACTTGTAATAAATTTGTAAAACAAATATACATGATCTAATTGGTCTAAAATTGATGTCTGGCCTAGTTTAATATATGTTCTCTTCTATCAGGTTAAGAACAAATAACATTCCTATTATGTGAATTACTACCAATCCACAAATTATGAAATCAATTCCTTTTGGCCCCTTTGCTTTGCATCTAAATCAGTGACATTCAACTTAATTCCTTACCAGGAAAATTTAATCAATACACACTTATTATCACTGACATGTTCGGTCATATTTCTGCTGTCTTGCGTTTTTTCCTTATATTTTTATAGTTTCTTTTTTTCTCCCATTTCTGATTTTTCCTTAACTGCAATATGATTTCTCAAACAATACAAAAATCAAGTAACTGCATCAAACATCCCAGGTTTTTCTTAAGCAGTTCCCTTTACCTGATCATTCCATTATTTTTACTGAATGAATGTTTTAAAGAAAAAAAGTGGGAAGGAAACATATGTTCTTATTTCCCTTTACCTGATACTGCCACCTGACCTGATTCGACCAAATGAAAGTCCGGAGCAAGCTCTGACCAGAGAGTCGATACACATGATTTTCGGGAGGCAGCTTCAGCAAATCAAATTTTGAGCAGGAGAAAGATGAGTTACTCTAATCCCATATTATTATATTAAAAATATTTTTATTTAGTGGATTTATGTCTTAAATATAAAACCTGAAAGTTATGTTGCTATAATTTAGCAGAATCCAACAAGTTAGAAGGATCTAATGTACCCCCAGATTTAAAAAAGGTAGCAAAATGCTCATTTTTCTGCAATTACCAAAATCAAACATTGGCAATGCAAAACAGGCATTAATCAAGTCCAATTTGCAAACCAAGTGAAACACGTCAAAACTACATTCTTATAGTACCCTGTGTCTTTTCCTTTGCAGCATTTATCACTATTAATTACTGACATACTTATTCATTTATTACCAGTGTACTGTTAAACAATAAACTCTCTGAAGGCAGATTATGTGTCTTATACCCACACAATCCCTGGCATCTACCCCAGTGCCTTACAAAAAGTATGTAATGAATACACTGTTAAAGAGTAAGTTTATAAAGTCTTTGAGACTTTAGTATTAAAACTATTTTAACATATATTTAAACCTGAGTGAAATTAAGAAAATGAATTCTGACCAAGCTGTTGGATTTCTACAGTCCAAAAACAGCTGTTCTCACAAGGATCATATCACACCTATGTCTGATAAATAGAACTTTAAAAAATAAGCTACAAATTTAATACAATTATTTTTCTAAAGTTTGCATGGGAAAGTATGTATTTCCAGTTACATTAAACTAAACATAGTAAAATCACGCTTAACTTTTTAAAAATAAAAGTGTAACTTATATTCTACATAAAAAGAAATAATTAGCTAAAAATTCAGGTCTACAGAGACCACTGATATTGATAATTTCAGTCTTTTTCAAAAATGGATTATTTCAAAACATAACAAAATTAGAAGTAGAAAAAGATTATCAAAGTAGTAAGAATTTCAAATTTCCAATTAAGAGTTTTACATTCTTTAATTTTAAAGTATCATTTAATTTACGTACTAATCTTTTAGCATAAACATGGATTTTGTTCTCAAGAAAGTACAGTCTAATGTGAATCCTCACATTTCTGATCACTGTTATGAAAATCATAAACAGTAATTTTAAAAAATCTATTAGTATATGAGTTTCCTCCTGTTTTCGATATTTTATTCAAAATGTATGTGAAATTTACAAAGCTGGCTATTGTCTCTAAGAATCTAGAAAAAGCCTTGCATCTAAAAAGTGATATGGTACTGAAACTTAAAGAGAAAAATTATTGGCAGTCTTTCATAAAAGTATATTTTTACTGAAATATCAAATTGACCTTTAAAACTTGGAAATATCAGTAAAAA
The DNA here is from genome assembly GCF_000327345.1 of Myotis davidii. Taxonomy (NCBI): domain Eukaryota; kingdom Metazoa; phylum Chordata; class Mammalia; order Chiroptera; family Vespertilionidae; genus Myotis; species Myotis davidii. The sequence goes on from NW_006288853.1 coordinate 1,406,339, forward strand.
CAATGTTTATGTCACAATAAACCAGACAGACCAGTCTACAAAAAAACGGATGAGCTTGAACAGGAAAAATGACAACACAGCTTAATGTTAATATAGTTATGTAACAAATATAAAAACTAGTTATCTTTCTTTCCCATTTACTAATCATCTACAGCAGTGGTTCTCAACCTTCCTAATGCCGCAACCCTTTAATACAGTTCCTCATGCTGTGGTGACCCCCAACCATAAAATTATTTTCGTTGCTACTTCATAACTATAATGTTGCTACTGTTATGTATCATTACTGTTATTGTAATGTAAATATCTGATATGCAGGATGTATTTTCATTGTTACAAACTGAACATAATGAAAGCATAGTGATTAATCACAAAACAATATGTAATTATATATGTGTTTTCCGATGGTCTTATGCGACCCCTGTGAAAGGGTCGTTCGACCCCCAAAGGGGTCGCGACCCACAGGTTGAGAACCGCTGTTCTACAGATTACTGACAGAAATCTCATATACCAGAAGTGAATAGAAACAAAAATGTAAGTAGTGAGAATTAAGACACCAGTGGAGTAAAAATGAGGGAAAACTAGAAAGCTCTGCCATGAATCATGGTTGAGAATATTAACCTAGAAAATCTAACATGTACGTCTCTTTTCAATCCTAAAACCACAAAATTTTTTAAATCTTAAATTAAAAACCCCATTCTACAACAATTACTTTTGGGAGAAAATAAAAACAGAGAATATGACAAACATGTGGTCACTATGTTTCTATGAATGCTTTGTATTGCCTAGCCAAAGACCACTGGTTGCAAAATACCATTTTCTGAAAGAAATCAAATTTGAAATGACAAAGAATTTAATTTACTTAGTTAAAAAAAACAAAAAGGTGTTTTATTTCCCAACAGAACCATCATTAAGAGACATTAAAAGCACAATGGGAATACTTATTTGTTTCAACGCTCCAAGTATTTAATTGTTATCGCGAAAGAAACAAGGGGGAAGAAATTTGTTGAGGTCTGTGAAATTTAGTTACAGGTTCAATAAAAAAAAATAGGTGATTGTGATGTATCTCAACAGTTTATTACTACAACAATTATAAAATGTCAGAACAAAGATAAAAAAACTTTTAATATGTTACAACACAGGGAAGGTTACAGGCTTATTAAAGGAGCTACCTTTCCCTAATTTAAAAAGATCAACAAAAAACTCATTTCTAACAATGATGAGAGTTCCTGTTCTGATATATATTAGTAGTTCTTGTGCTCCATTTTCTTATCCAAGTATTACTTCATATCTCTTAAACCAAAATCAACATCAATTTTAAATTAAATACAAAATATCTAAATGTGTGTGTAAAAAGTGGTATTTAAAATTAGCTTATTTCCTTGGTTCCCTGGAGATTTCTCTTTTGTCCCTTAACTATTAGGAAGAGCAAGAATTTAAGGAGGCAAAAAAACTGTATAATTTTAAAAACTAAGCATGACTTCATGTATTATTTATTTATCTAAAATAAATTAGATGTTTTTATTTAAATCTTTATATTTTTACCTAGATATGTTCTTACAATTTTTAACATTAAAACAATGATTATGCCTTATGTAAATCTTTAAGGCTACAACATTGATGAAGCATTATTTATTTTTCATTTTAAAATAATTCTATGATGACTTTAATGGTTAACGTAAATTAAATTATGGTCACTGCTATATAAAAAAGTGGAAAGTAGCTGAATTATTTTTACACTAAGCATGTGGAACTTTTTGTATGTGGAACTTCGGTACTGAATAGAAACAATAAACACTGAAAAAACAAGACAGAGAAACATGCAACCAATCAATATTTACTATGTCAATAGCTGGGCTAGTCAAGATATGTGGGGGAAAACAAAAGTATATAAAAAACGGGGCACTCCACCCAAATTAAAGGTAAGAACCTAACTAGTAAACTTCAGAATTCAAAGGGGAGATATAATAGGTGTCAACTTTTACATGCCCAAAGTATACAGGAAAATTTAATAATAAATTTATGATAAAAGATTATTAAAGACCTCTTTTTGGTCACCTTTGTTACCTGGGTACTCTGATACATTCCTCTGATCCTAGCAGGCCAAGTTGTCCATCAGAATCGAGACCCCAAGCATACACCTGGCCCTTGTCATTTAGTGCTAATGTATGAGCTTCTCCACATGAAACAGCTATAATATTTTGGGCATCCAGGGCAACAACCTGCTCTACAGAAATCAAGGAGAAAAACATATTCTAGTTTAGAACTACCAATGGAAATAAAACACAATCTTCATCTTGCATAAAAAAGCTAAGGAAATGCTGAAATACAGACTAAGTATAACTTCAGTTATTCTGAAAAATCTAGCAAATATGTTCCATACAAAGTTTTCATTGTAGAATATACATATATATCATAGTGCATAACTGACTCAGAATATAGGGTGTTGCGAAAAAATGTATACACACATTTTGAATAACTATATAGGCAGTGCTTATTAAAATACATTTCATTTTCAAAATTGAGCTACCAGCTGTTAAAGTGTGTACATATTTTTGGGGGACACCCTGTATTAAGTGACTTGAACATTTGGGGAAATGTTAAGGGTTTATAAAGATTCTCTCAGTAAGTGATCTTCATTCAAAGCCATTACCAATATAAGAGAGTCCAGCTGAAAAGGGAATCACATAAATAACCTGGGCTGGTGTTTTTTTTTAAGTAATAAAATAATTGACACATACATTACCATATATAGATACCACTATGGAGTGATTCTGAATTTAATGAAATAATCTGAATTGGCAGTTTCTGATAGGAAACAAATTTTTTACAGAACTCATAAATGAAGCATCTACTGGTTATGCTCAGGAGAGAATTGAAAGGCAAGGTGACCACAACAAACGGGTTTCAGTTTATCGACTGCCGTTTTAACATCAAAGACATAAAAACTCCATATGTGGTTAAAACGTGCTCAAGTTTTAAACTAAGAATTAATTCTAAATACTGGCCCTTCATAAGACTATCAGTAACCACTGACAAATCAGTCAAGAAAGTGAAATTGTTTCCTTAGTCCTAAAATGTGCAATGTCTTATCAGTTTACTAGTACCACAAGTTTTTGTTTGTTTTGTTAATCCTCACTCGAGGATATTTTTTCCATTTATTTTTAGAGACTGGAAGAGAGGGAAAGGAGAAAAAGAAACACATAGATTGGTTGCACTCCTCGCCCCCCGCCCACAACAAGGGCCTGGGAAGAACCTCTAACCCAGGTATGTGCCCTTGACTGGGAATCGAACCCTCTACCCTTAGATGCAAAGGGCGATGCTCTATCCATTGAGACACACAGGCCAGGGTCCACCACGAATTATTTTATGATGCCACTTAAAATTAATTCTTTTAGCTTAATGAGAAAGCTATAAATTTGTCTTTAATAAACTGGAAGCCTCGTGCTGAAGCAGTTAAAATGAATCAAACAGGGTTTCTTCAGAAGCATATTTTAGCTCTGTATACAAATACAACTGTTCAATAATGAAACAGATGACATCAAGGAGGTTTAAATCCCTATGTATAGAGAAATTAAAATTGTACCTGAATTACTATCCTGTATTTTGGGGTGGGAGGTTAGCCCTAAATAGCCTCTAGGAATCTGTACACCTCTAACAACATTTTAAGTACTTACCTTAAAGTACTATGAGTTAATAACAAGAAGCTGTGAACAGTATGTGGCAATTCATTATACTAATCTCTCACTCTTTTATGCACGTTTTCATAAAATTATATTGCAGAAACATACAAAAAAGGAAAACAAGATATAACATATTGTCCCCCCCAAAAAATTAAGAAAACAAACTTATAAGTATGGCATCATTTGTTTACATCAAAACATTCCCATAAGTTTTAATTATGATGAAAGAAAGAAAACACACAAGAGATCTCTACACTCTCACAGAGGCCCCAGAAATAAGTCAATGTTTCTCCAAAACAATCTTCAAGAGTAACTAGTGAAAAGCAGAAAATGTTAGGATGAAAAGAGGAATGAATGACTGGTTGGTAAACAATAATAAACAAAGAATACCTAAATTAGAGAGCAATGGCTATAAAATCAAAGGCACTTAAAATCCAAGAAACAATCATTCATACTAAACAGTAATAGCGTATAATACTTCTTTTGCTACAAACTCTAGACACACAAAGACAAATAAAACAAGAATTCTAGCTCTAAAAGAGTTTACAATGTATAGAATAACAGGTGGGATAAGGGATTGTGATTAAGTGCTAAGATAAAAGATATACAAAAGGGACATGGGAATTATTAAAGCCTTGAAAGATACCGGGAAGAATTTTGGAAGACACTTAAAGTCCTGAGTTAAGGAAAGAGGAAGATATTCCATGTACCCATTTGAGAAAATTCAATTTATTATATAGCAAAACAAACTAAAAGCAGTAAAAAGACTGATAACATAAACAGGGAAATAATATGTTCACTTAGAATTCATAGAGCCAGACAATTTTTAAAAATGTATTCTTATTGAGTTCAGAGAGGAAGGGAGGGGGAAAGAGAGAAACATCAATGATGAGAGAGAATCATCCATCTGCCTCCTGCACACCCTCTACTGGGGATTGGCAGCCCAGGCATGTGCCCCAACCGTGCCTTCCTGGTTTGTAAGTTGGCGCTCAACCACTGAGCCACGCCAGCAAGGCAAGACACACATTTTTAATTTATGTACTTTTCTATGTGGTTTTTAACCTTTTATTATAAAAATTTACATGTATTAAGAGAATGAGAAAACAAGCACAGACTGAAAAAAATTTTGCAAAAGACATCTAATAAAGGACTATTATCCAAAATACAAGATAAAACTCTAAAACTCAATAAGAAAATGAACCAATTAAAAAACAGTCCAAAATCTGACCAGACACCCCACCAAAAAAGTAGATGGCATATGAAAGGATGGTCTACAGATCATAAGTCATCAGGGAATTTGTAAATTAAAATGAGATACCACCATACACCTATAAACATGGCCAAAATTCAAAATGCTGACACCACCAAATGCTAGCAAGGATATAGAGCTATAGATCTCTCATTGCTGGTGGGCATGCAAATGGTACTGTCACTTTGGAAGAACAGTTTGGCAGTTTCTTACAAAACTAAACACACACTTATCATAATGATCCAGCAATTGCGCTCCTTGGTATTTACCCAAAGGAGTTGAAAACTTATGTCCACACAAAAACCTTCCCGTGGGTATTTATAGCATCTTTATTCATAATTGTCAAAACTTGGAAGCAACCAAAATGTCCTTCAGTCCATGAATGGATAAACTGGTACATCGAGATGATAGGATATTATTCAGCACTAAAAAGAAATGAGTTGTTATCAAGCCATGAAAAGACATGGAGTAAACTTAAATGTGTATTTTCTAAGTGAAAAAAACTAATCTGAAAAGGCTGCATACTGTATTACTCCAACTATGTGACATTCTGGAAAAGGCAAAATTTTGGAGACAGTAAAAAGACCTAATCTGTTGGGGAAAAGGGCACTCATACATTGATAGTGGGAGTTTGATAGTGGGAGTAAAAAATAGAACAACCTTGATGGGAGAGGAAGGTGGCAATACCTAACAAAATATTTTTATTTTCTTTTTGAACCTAGCAAGTCCATCTCCAGGAAATTATCCTACAGATACAACTAAGTGCTGAAGGGTAGCAGTGTATACCACCCCAAAATATGCCACTTTGGCATAAGGATTATTTTCAGCTGAAGGCCACTGAGAGAATACAAGAAAAGCTCTCTGTTCTGGTATTTGCCTAAAAGCAGGAACGTAGACTTGTAAATGTGTCCCCTTTCCCTCTCTACCAGGAAGGGCAGAAGTTAATCACCAGAGACAACTCTGGACCCTTAGAGATGGCACCAGCAAAAGCTACATAAATTTTACTGTTTGTATGAGTTATCTTCCCACAATTTGCCACCCCAGAAATTCAAAGTCCTTTCTATTTTGTTACTTATCTAAACATTTATTGTTCTCTTTTTAAGATGCTATATAAGCCCACCTTCTAACACCCCTACTCACTCATTACTGAGTGCTCCCCTGTGTAAGTGCAAAGCATGTGTTAATAAACTTGTTTTTTTCTCTTGTTTCTCTTGTTAATCTATCTTTTGTCTAGATAGGCCCAGCTGGAGAACCTAAAAAGACAGGTTATAAATATGTGTGAAAGAATGTGTGTATTTATGTATATTTGCAGCACTGTGTATTATAACAAAAGACTAGAAATATTCTAAATATCCACTAAAAAAGGATTTAATGTACACATTGGAATACTATGCTCTACAAAAAAATAGTGAATTTTTACATGGTGATATGGAAAGATCTCAAGGGCATTATTAGTGAAGCAGAAAAAAATCAAGATGTGGGATAGTGTACATGATTTGCTATTTTTTTCATAAGGAAGAATAACAATATATACTCATATTTGCCTACATCTACATAAAGAAACTTTAGATATACTAAAACTAATAAACATAGTTACCTGTAGGAGGTGTGAGTAGAGGGGGAAATAGGGTAAATAGTAAGAGCAAACTTCATAATGTGTACTTATATTACTTTGATTTGTGAACCATGTGAATATATTGTCTATTCAAAATAAAAATTAAATAGATTGTTAGAGAAAATAGTTAAAGAAATGTATAAAACAGATGTTTTCCCTTTTTAAAACTAACCTAAGCTCTTTTTTTCTACATAGTAATAACTCAAGATAAATAATTTTGGTACTTTCAGAATTTTAGTCCCATCAAAGTATTGAGATACCTATTTTGAGACAGTATAACTATTTCAGATATATATTATTTAAAAAATATTACTCCCTATAACTTCCCATGAGATTGTAGGAGTCAGATTAAGAGCAACAGGATGTGTGACAAATCTGACTCCATTTTACAAGCCAATCCTCCCTCTTAATTGAACCTGGACTCAGTTGCCCTATTTCCCTCAAACTTAGTAAGGATGAACAAAAAGGGGGGAATTACAAGAGTGAAATGCTTGCTCTCTCCAATGACCTTCAGCCTAATCTCCTGCTATAGATACGCGAATTACTAAAGAAATTCTGCTTTAGGCTTGAGCAACCCCTTCCTCAGGGAAGAGGTGGGGAAATATGCACAAAATAAGGACTCTAGAACCAGACTAAGAGGGCAGGCCAAGAGGAAAGGGATTTTTAAATTTCGAGCTGTTCCTTGGATCTGCTTTGTTGCCTACCTGTCTAAGCACACACCCTTTGCCTCACCCCTCCTTGACAATAAAGTATGCCTAAACTCCAGATTCTCTTAAGGTGGATTTGAGAATTAGTTCTCCCATCCTCTCTAGCTAGGCCTTCTAGATCAATAAACCTTTCCTTACTCAAAAAAAGGAAAGAAACATTAACAAGTTATATGCCATGAGGATAATATTTAACAGAGGCTTTTCTACCACCAAATACATAAAACTGGTAACTTCTTTGTACAATTATTAAACATTACTACTTTTTCCAAATGTCTCATCAAAATGAATAGCTTTAATAATTTCCTCCTAGTATGCTAGAAAGTCAAATCAATGGTACATTGAGACATTTCACATCCAGGTCAAATTCTGGTTAAATGCTTGAAAACAATATGGCTTGAAAAGAAAGTCCATGATAAGAATGAAAGGGGAATTAATGAACCCAGAAAAAAAATCACTAGAAAGATTGCCTCAATGATGTCCTGTGTGAGAAAAAGAAAACAGAGTTCATATTAAACCCAACAGCTAATATTGTTTACTATTACCAGATAGTATGCTAACTCTATTTAAGTTTTAATCACTGATCTACTTTTGCCATTCAAAGTCAAGTAACACAGGTAAAAAAGGGAGGGATAAGTGAATATTAAATTCAATTTAGGATTGAGTATGAATATATAAGGAAGAGGACAGAAAAAAGAAAAAATTGCCAAGCATGCCCATTAACCCCTTCCCCAACAATTTTTTTGTTAAAAACGTTTCTTTTTCAGACTAATTTTTTTACTTTGGTTCTATATAGTATTTTTGATGCTGGTTATGAAAACAGTTTGTAACTCGTCTTCCTATAAACCATATTTTTTTACCATATTTTCTTAGTATACTCGTCGACGACTGAAAAAGAACATTTTGTGAAAACGAGTATACACGTTTCTGCCGGGGAAGGGGTTAAAAAACAACTGAGTCCTTAGATAAATAAGTGCTACAAGATGGAATTATGAGGATATGATGCTAAGATTGTTGGAAAAGTTTATTAATAGCACATAATTACAGCTGAGTGTAAATCAGAAATAAGGAATCTGTTTTTTTAAAAATAAAGCCCTATCCGTTTGGCTCAGTGGATAGAACGTCTGCCTGCAGACTGAAGTATCCCAGGCTCGATTCCAGCCAAGGACACATGCTTGCAGACTCGATCCCCTGCAGGAGGCAGCCGATCAGTGATTCTCTCTCATCAATGATGTTTCTCTCTCTCTCCCTCTCCCTTCCTCTGTAAAATCAATTTAAAAAAATACTTTAAAAATACAAATAATACAGATAAAAATATGTGGCAAAATTTTAAATGTTGGTCATTGTGCTACTCTTTCAACTTTATGCTTCAAAATGTTCATATAAAAATTTTGAGCCCTAACCGGTTTGGCTCAGTGGATAGAGTGTTGGCCTGTGGACTGAAGGGTCCCAGGTTCGATTCCGGTCAAAGGCATGTACCTTGGTTGGGGGCACATCCCCAATGGGGAGTGTGCAGAAGGCAGCTGATCAATGTTTCTAACTCTCTATCCCTCTCCCTTCCTCTCTGTAAAAAAATCAATAAAATATATATTTTTTAAAAAAGATTCTTTGTAAAAAAAAAATTTTTTTTTGAGAAAAATAATACTGCCCATATCAGTTCACAATATTCCTCTTCAAGGAAAAAAAGAAAAAGAAACATTTAGTTCTGGGAGGCACAAAAAGGCAAAGAAAACATTAAGTAAAGGACATTGCCTTGGGAAAGAAAAAAAAATACATTATTCAGAGACAGGAGCAGTAACAGAGAAGAAAAAACTAGAGAAATGTAAAATATATATATATATATATATTCAAGTTGTAAATACTGATAGCAGATCAGTATTACCTCATCATTACTTCTGGTTCTTTTTACACTTTTACTGTTAAAATGCAGTATTTTTGAAAACTGATGTCACATCATTTTATTAAGGAGATAATACTCTTCTTTACTCCATAATGCAAATATTATCGTCATTAGATTTATAAAAACCAATTAAAATGTTCAACCTAATGATTTTCATTTCTACTTCATCTATTTCCTCCGAATTACCTTTGTATGCACATCTGATTTCAGCATTTGTTCACTTACATGCTACATCAAATAAATTTTGTTGCACCAACATAAGAAAGAAAACTGTTATACATCACTTTAGCCAATAGGTCTACCTTCATGCAAAATGCTAAAAGATACAATCCTTCTTGTTAAATAATTAACTGGATAAGAACATTCTATTTCCTTTACAACCTAAGAAATATATTCCTCAATTCTTGAGTTTGTGAAAATTCATGTGGAATTATCTCCAAACTCAATGATCAATTTCACCATCATCAGTGGTACTATCCACATTCACTTTCTGATTTATCTAGTAATTGTGAAATAGCTTTCGTTCTCTGTCAATTTTCTTCTCTTTACCATTAAAGACAGAAAATGAAAATTTCTGCATTCTCAACTGTGGTCAATGAAAGCTACAAAAGAGAAAAAGAAAAGCTACGAAGATGGTGACTACAGGGTTCTTTTATACCTTCTTAAAAGATGATGCAAAACTCTACAAAACTTATGAAGAAAACTGAAGGATGCTAAAGAATGATTTCATGCCGAAACCAGTTTGGCTCAGTGGACAGAGCGTCGGCCTGCGGACTGAAAGGTCCCAGGTTCGATTCTGGTCAAGGGCATGTACCTTGGTTGCGGGCACATCCCCAGTAGGAGATGTGCAGGAGGCAGCTGATCGATGTTTCTCTCTCATCGATGTTTCTAACTATCTCTCTCTCTCTTCCTCTCTGTAAAAAATCAATAAAATATATATTTTTTAAAAAAGAATGATTTCACTACTGCACCATCTTTCTAGGCAACTCCATCATTATTCTAGTTATAACTATAGTCATTTTATTTTAGTCTACTTGGGAATACAATCAATTATTGTTGTTTGCAGTAGTCATTTATGTTCTATGAAGTCACCATGAATACTTATTTAGCAAATAAATCACTGCGCCTACGGAATATTCAGCGTTAGGTTCCTATAAACTCTGATCATATTTTTGGCAACTGACCAATAGTAACCTTTTTTTTTTTTATATATTTTATTGATTTTTTACAGAGAGGAAGGGAGAGGGATAGAGAGTTAGAAACATCGATGAGAGAGAAAAATCGGATCAGCTGCCTCTTGCACACCCCCTACTGGGGATGTGCCCGCAAACACGATACATGCCCTTGACTGGAATCGAACCTGGGACCCTTCAGTTCGCAGGCCGACGCTCTATCCACTGAGCCAAACCAGGTAGGGCCAATAGTAACCTTTTATGTGTGTTTCTGTTTGAAGGCATATTAATTAATATATATTGTTGATTCATTAACATTGAATTCACAGCCAACAGCACTGTAACTCATGCCTCAGTGTATTTCCTTGTAAGGCATATATCACAGACTTCTTGGGCTTAGGAACACTACATAGCACTTCAGCACTATGCACTATGCTTAGGGATCATTTGAAACTGTACAATCACCACAACAAAAAGTATAAAAATGCACCCTAGCTGGTTTGGCTCAATGGATAGAGCATTGGTAGGCCTGTGGACTGAAGGGTCCCGGGTTCAAGTCCAGTCAAGGGCACATGCTGGATTCTGGGCTCGATCCCCAATAGGGGGCATGCAGTAGTCAGCCTATCAAGGATTCTCTCTCATCACTGATGTTTCAATCTGTTTCTTCCCCTCTGAAATCAATAAAACTATATTTTTTAAAAAGTACAAAAATGTGAAAAATGAGGCACTAAATATACTGCGAAAAGAACAGTTGTTTACAGTATTGATAAGGGAAAAGGGTAGAATAAAAAAAGTATTTTTATTTCTCTTTCCTTTTCTTTCCTTTCCCATGCTTTTACTAACAGATGTGTAATTGATTAATCAACTGTATATATTTAACCTTATGTTCTGGCTAAGGTTTTGTTACAGTTCTCAGTTGACCAGACAAGAACAAAAAGATTTTTAACCCAGCCATTTGAGAAAAAATATAAACATTATCATGTCACTCTATATCCTCTGTCATCCACAGATGTTAAATTCTTATGTGGTGTTATTGTGTTCCCAAAGGGTTAAAAAATGGCAAAAAATATTTACACAAAATTGGCAAAAAACAAACACACTTCTCTAAAAAAATCTTTAAAATATAAGCCAAAAAAAGCTTTTTAAAGAGCAAGCTGCAATAGGCTTTACAATTCTAAACATGCATGCCCTTTGACCCAGAAATTTTCCTTTTAAGAACTCATCATACACTGTAAAATAATGTTTATTGAATCTGTTTGTAATTAGGAAAAAACAACAGGAAATAACCCGATTTCCAGTAATAAGTAGGGAAGTTATGGAATATCCATGTAATAAAAATTGATGTTTCTATTAAAAAGAATGTCTATATATTAACAAGACAAATGTCCTATCCTATATACTAAAAGCCAAGTGACGGAACAGCAGAACGATTGGTCGACCAGTCACTATGATGCGCACTGACCACCAGGGGGCAGACGCTCAACACAGGAGCTGCTGCTGACCAGGATGAGCAGCTGCTACCACTGCAAACAGCTGGGATGAGTGAGCTTGGGGCGGGAGGGGGGGGCGCCTGATACCTGCAGGCCACAGTCCCCCTACCAGTGCATGAATCCCGTGCACCAGGCCTCTAGTATCAAATGAAAAGCAAATCACAGACCTTTATATAAATGTGTATAAAATTATGTCTTTTAACACAAGTGTAAAAGACATGAAAATATAAATAGTAGTAGCCATCTTTAGAATGTAGGGGGGAAAGGGACTTCCATTTTTTAGATTATACATTTCTATAAGTTTAAAAAAGACTAAAATACATGTATTATTTTGGTAGTCAGAAAAAAAATAAAAGAATTGTTTTAAGGCATAGAAAGCCCCCAACTTCTAAAATGACCCCACAGGAACAAATGTCCTATTTCCCAAAATCAAAACATTAGGGAAATAATTAACTTGGAGTGATAAGAGGTTCTTACCTAGGAAGCAGAGGCTATGATCAGATTATTGTTTATCTTTAGTTAAGTTAAATGCTGCTGACAAATATCTATCCTGAACTTTCTGGAACTGATAAACCAACAGAACTAAACAAGTCAGGATAGCTGAAGGGTGCAGATATTTTTCTGACATCCAAATTTAAAACTCAAATGAATTTTTCTATAGAAAATGTTACACAGTTCACTTAAATATAATTATTAAAATATTATACTTAGGTGCAATATGTTTTAAGGAAGATTTGTTTGAAAACTTCTTTATCTAGCAAAATTTCCACACACAAAGAACATTTTAAAGACTTTAATAACACAATTCATTCATAAATCAAGGACTATCTGGTTATTTCCAGGTGTGATGCAAGTCCACAATCAATTTTAACTTTTAATATGATCTATGAGTTTAATAAAGTCCTGCATATATTATGAATTTTAAAACAATGAATTCTAACAAAGTTTAAATGATTTTCAATGTTTTATTTGGAGAACAAAAACCTCTGTTAATGTTTTATGTTTAACTTATGGGGCCTGAAAAACAGTATTGTTAATGAACACCAAGCAGAGCCATGTTGATAACAATTCTAAAACTGAGAAATACACTTTGTTAAATAACTTATTTAAAGAGGCATCATTTCAATTGTTAGTAATTTTGCCAGATGTCTATATGCCAATGTTTAATTCTTCAAATTTTACTTACTTCAAAGTTTAAGTTTCAAAATCCTCTGAACTACCATGCCTTCCTAGTTGCTATAAATGTTTCTTCTTTCCTTCTCTCTGAATAACTCCAAACTCTAAAAACAATCCATCTCTAAAAATTTAATGTTCAGCTGAAACTGGTTTGGCTCAGTGGATAGAGCGTCGGCCTGTGGACTGAAAGGTCCCGGGTTTGATTCCGATCAAGGGCATGTACCTGGGTTGCAGGCATATCCCCAGTAGGAGATGTGCAGGAGGCAGCTGATCGATGTTTCTCTCTCATCGATGTTTCTAACTCTCTCTCCCTTCCTCTCTGTAAAAAAATCAATAAAATATATTTAAAAAAAAAAACAATGTTCACAAGAGAGTATTTAATTAAAGAGGCACTATGTAACTCCATTCTTGTTTAAAAATATCACACACAGCCTTGGCCAATGTGATTCAGTTGGTTGAGCATCATCCCAGGCACTGAAAGGTCAAGGGTTTGATGCCCAGTTAGGAAGCAACTGATTGATGTTCATATCCATGTTTCTCTTTCTCCCTCTCTCTTCCTCAATAAAACATTTTTTTTAAAGTCACTCAGCCCCAATATATATGCAGAAAAAAAGACTGAGAAAATAAATACTAAATTGTCAACTTTGGTTACTTACAAGGGTATTTTTTTCTTATGGTTCTTTTAATTATTTAATTAAATAACTGAATGTGTAGTTAATGTATTTATGATTCTGATTTTTGAAAGATGACATTAACCACTCAAGGTTAGTGAATAACAACAATAAATAATTCAAAATGCTTTTTTTAACTTTAAATAATCATAGTTAATTTTGTTACAGAGATAACAACGAAGCAAAAGGCTACTTCACTCAAGGCATGTACTTCCCTATTCCTAACGTGAAGTTATTATTTACTAACACTTTGTAAAGAATCTCTAAAATAATCCATATACGTAATGATCATAAAGTGTATTATAAAACAAATTGAGACTGAAGGAAATAAGACTAAAACATCAAAAAAAATTAGTGTCTATTCTCTAAATTATTACCAATAGAAATTTGAAACGGTACAACCCATAGTCATTAAAGCATTTTGAGTTCCCTGCTAAAATATAAAATTAATGCAAAGTGACTTATATGTCTTAGCTGACAGCCCACAAAATAATATTCATATGGAGCTATTTCCAATTTGATTTTTAAAATTGTTTACAAATGGGTATGTTTACAAGTTCATACCCCTCTTATGCATTCTATCTACATAGAAGTATACAGTTAACATACATCAAGAGCTTATTATGTGCCTGGCACTGTGCTAAATGACATAGTAATCTCATTTAATACTCATAACACCATGAGTAGGGTATACCATCATCCCTATTTACATACAGATCAAGGCACTAACATATAAACATTCCCCAATGTATTGTCCTTCTGTTAACAATATTTTAAAGAACATGATTATGTTTTAATAATGGATTTTCCAAATATATTTAACATTTTATAAAAATTTAGGGCTTTACCGTATTTTTTTTTAAAGCCCTTCTGGCCCTAACCAGTTTGGCTCAGTGAACAGAGCATCGGCCTGCGGACTGAAAGGTCCCAGGTTCGATTCCTGTCAAGTGCATGTACCTTGGTTGCGGGCACATCCCCAGCAGGAGGTGTGCAGGAGGCAGCTGATTGATGTTTCTCTCTCATCAATGTTTCTAACTCTATCCCTCTCCCTTCCTCTCTGTAAAAAAATCAATTAAAAATTATATTTAAAAAGAAAGAAAGAAAAGCCCTTTCTGGATGTTTAGGAACTGCTGAAATTAATTGCTCTGAAGAGAAAAAGAGGTCTTGAAATACAAACACTCCAACACTGGATTCCCCAGTCTCAAGAATTGTGAGAAATATATACTGAGTGGCCAGATTATGACCACCCCATCAGTACTTCGTTGGGCCACCTTTTGCCTTCAATACTGCGGCGATTCTTCTTGGCATTGACTCCAGAAGATGTGGAAAGGTGATGCGAGGAATCTGACACCATGCCTGATGAATAGCACTGTCCAGTTCTGTGAGATTGGATGGTTGTGGAACCAGCTGCCTGATGGCTCTTTTAACTTCGTCCCACAAATGCTCAATTGGATTGAGATCTGGTGATTGTAGGGCCACCTAGACAAGATAAAGTCTCCCTCATGTTCTTGAAACCACTCCTGCACAATATGAGCACAGTGGCATGGTGCATTGTCTTGTTGGGACAAGCTATCTCCACTGGGAATGCAAATTGGTGTCACTCCATTACACCCACCAGCCAATAAGAGCGACTATGCAAATTAACCCAACAAAGATGGCGGTTAATTTGCAGGTGCGGAGCGAAGACTGAAGAGGCTTGGCTTCTCCCCTGCGGCCGGACCAAAGGCCTGGGTCCCGGGTGCCAGAGGAAAACCGGTGCTGGCAGCCAGGGGAAGAAAGGCCTATTGTGCAAATCTTCGTGCAAAGGGACACAGACACACACACAGGCACACACCATGTGCAAAGGCTGTTAAATTGCATTGTTCACCCATATCTTCAGAAAAAAATTTCTACTGTCGTGGTAAACCTGCTTCCCTATTTATAATGGTCTGGCCCTCTAGCAACTTCAGCACAAAATTATAGCTAATTTGCCTACAAATGTCAGGTGGTCATAATAATCGGGCCACACAGTGTATGTTGGTTAGTCAAGCCACCAAAACTATAGTAATTTTGTTATAGCAACCTGAGTAGACTAAAACATCTTCCAATTATTCATCATTAAACTTTTGAAAATAAATGATGTCTAACTTCCATTATTTATGTGCTTCTCTAAAGAACAAATAAAGGGGACTTTAATTCCTTTATTTTTCTGTATCTTTAAAGAAATCCAATTCATTTTATATCTTGCTCAAATATAGCATTACCTCTAAGCATCACAAACATACATTTTTTTTTGGATATTTTGGCACATTTTTTAATATGAGCTCCAACAATTTTAACATAATAATTGAATACTGAAGTTAAAGAAGTACTTTCAAGCTTAGCATAATGTATGGGTCAGAGTAGGAAGACAGTCATTTTTTTGGAATTGATACTTGAATTTCAGTTCTAAATGAAAAGATATGTATTACCGTATTTTTCCGTGTATAAGATGCTTTTTCTTCCTAAGATCCTTAGACTGAAAATCAAGGGGCATCTTATACATGGAAGTCAGCCAAGGAGGGAGCCATGCAGGTGCGTAGCTGCACATACCTTGTTAAAGAGGCTTCCTCCAATCATGAACCTTATTGAAGTGGAGATGGAGAGTGCACAGATGCAACAGGGAACAGAGCTTTCTGAGCCCATAAAGATGTCAAAAAATAAAAAGACAAAAACCGGTAAGCAATTGTCTTACTCTGCAAAATTCAAACTGAATGTAATCAGCTATGCAAAAAAGCATGGAAACAGAGCTGCAGAGAGACAATTTGGACCTCCTCCCACTGAGCGTCTGATCAAACAGTGGAGAAAACAGGAAGAACAATTCATTAAGATGCCAAAAAAGAAGGGCTTAAGAGGAAAACCAGCAAAATGGGCAAACTTGGAGCAAAGGATTAAGATTTAGATTACGGAGCAGCACCAGAGTGGCTTATGTGTGTCGACCAAGCTTATTCAATGTCAGGCAAGAATGTTTGCAAGCGAAATGAACATTGTTGATTTTACAGGAAAGGCAAAATAGTGCTTCAATTTCATGAAAAGAGAAGGGCTGGCCATGAGAACACAAATGTCACTGGTTTATGAGGATGATCTTACATATATAGACAGTGACTCAGAAGACAGCAGTGATACAATAGAAGTTGAAGAAATTGATATGTCTGGAACTAATAGTGATGAAGAAGAGAGCAGTGATGCAACAGAGGCTAAATAAAGTGATATGCTGCATAATATCATAGTACTGGTATGTAAACATTACCTGTGGTAATTAGTAAAAATGTTTTGTTCTGTTTAAAATATTGATTTCTTAATTTGGGGTTGGAAAAGTGGGGGCGTCTTATACATGGAAAAATATGGTATCTATCTGAAGGCAAATATACAAACAGCCTATCACCCATTTCAGTGTAAGTCACATCTAAAATTAAATTCCCATTGTAGTATTAACAGCTTTCTTCTCTTAAGCAAACATTTATTGAGCACTCATCACATGCCAGGCATTGTTCTTTGCATTTCAAGTGTTATCTCATTTCATCCTTACAACCACCCTAGGAGTTTGGCAAGATTAGTTTTATAGAAGAAAACACGGGCACAAAGTGACTAAGCAATGTGCTCAAGATAACACAGCTAAAAAGTAACAGAGCCAGGATATGCATAAAAGCATTCTATTTCCAGAGCCTACCCTTTAAATATGCCGAGAGACAATCTGTGTCTACCATCCACTTCCTCACCAACAGAGTCCTCATCCATTGTCCTACCTCTCCACCAAGAGTAACTACTGTTATTAGTTGTATGTACCCTTCCATGTATTTTTACATATTAATAAGGAAAGAAAAACATAATACGTATGTATATATAAATATATATGCTAATCCAAAATACATCTTTCTATACAATGTTCGAAACCTTGCCTTTTACTTAATGTATCTTGGAGATCTTCCCATTTTGGTACAAAAAGAACACCTTCATTCTTTTCACAATTACATCGCATTACTTTACATTGACCGAATAGACCATAATTTATTTTACCAGTTCTCAATAGTCATCTGATCACTTCTAATGTTTTGCTATTATAAACAATGCTGCAGTTAATGTCGTTTTTGTACATATACAAATGTAGCTATCAGAGCAAGAGTTAAATTCTTGGACTTTTGGGAGAAAGGGTATGTGCATTTGTAATCCTGACATATGCTGGCAAAATAGCCTCATACAAATTTATCAATTTATACTAACAACCTATGAAAACTTGTTTACTGACAGCTTCACCATACAGAGTATATTATCAAACTTAAAATTTTTTGTTAACCTGATATGTGAAAAAAAATGGTACCTCATTGCAGTTTCCTGCATTTCTCTTAGTATCCATGAAGTTGAAGAGAATGCATTTGTTTCAGAGCCATTTGTATTTATTCCCTTTTCTGTTAATGCCTGTCCATATCTTTTGCCCATTTTGCTACTGGATTGTTGTCTCTTTATCTTGTCAATTTCTAGGAGTGCTTTATTTATTTATGTTTGTTTATTTTCCCCAGGTACAACTGAGAGTACGTTTATTTTATTAATTTAGACTTTGGGCAATTCATTTAACCTCATGAAATTGTATTTCCTTCATCTATAAATCTAAGCTAATATGTACTTTTCAGGGTGGTTTTAAGACTTATGGATAAGGCATAAATGATTCTCTCCCCTCCTTTATAAAACCTGATGATTCCTATTACAAACTATCACTGGATATCCATCAAATTAAATCCAAGCTCCCCAATTTGATTTAATTTTATAATCTGACCTCAATTTTACCTTTCTAACCTTCCTGTTCACTATTTTCAGATATTTCAGGTAATTCAAATTTGGCCATTTGAGCTGCTTTACCTATAGAACACTCTTCAATCTTTCCTCATTGAAATACTATATCCTTTCAGTTCATATGCTATCTTTCCTATAGAAACTCACCTAGATCCACTCCATCCCAAATGATTACAATAACCATCTCTTTACATAGCATTATTTATGCATCTTGCAAGAGTTAGTACATATTTGTATGGAAATAGAAATACACATTTGTATTTCTATTTATTTGTGCACTTGTTTTATCTTCCCTTCTAAATCTTTAAATTATATTTATCACGTTATACTAAAAAATTTGTCAAATGAATACATTTTTAAAACATTTGTTTGAAAATAAATATCTTCTGGGCTTATCAACTTTGTAAAGCAAGGCACAAGGGTGCTTAAAATTTTTAAATAAATTTAGTCATTGCTTCTATTACATTTGCTAAAATTAAAAATGTTCTTTTTCCTAAAGAAATAGACATAGATGCAAATAAAACTAAATTTATGTATATGTTCATGGTAGCATTCCTTCTAACAAAAGTCTGGAAATTAAAAAAAATACAAATAAATTTTGGTACATTTAAATGATGAAATGTTGAATTATCATTAGCAATATCCCTAAACATTTAAAAACATGGGAGAAATTCTAATTATTATTAAATTATTACTGGGGGAAAGTTTTTGAGATACTAAAACATATTCCTACTTTAATCAGAAACATTTATGAGTATAGAAAAAATGTCAAATGGACAACAGTATTTATCTATGCATGATGGCATGATGATTGAATTTTACTTCCCTTACTTCCCAAATTTTCTAAGAATATGTAATCCTATCTAATAAAAGAGAAACATGGTAATTAGCATACGACTGCTACCCTTCCCATTGGCTAATCAGGGCAATATGCAAATTAACTGCCAGCCAAGATGGCAGCCAGCAGCCAGGCAGCTTGAAACTAACATGAGGCTTGCTTGCTTCAGTGACGGAGGACTCCTACGTTCCCCGCCTGCTTTGCAGGCCTCTGAGCCTGCAGTTTAAGAAACATAGTAACAAATAGAAGCTAAACAAAACCCCAGAAACCAGCTTTCAGGGACCCGGGATCTCAGAGCTGGAGTCAGAGCTGGAGTTGATACAGAGTTTGGCA
>NW_006288853.1:1426300-1435110 GCF_000327345.1 Myotis davidii
GTGGCGGCGCCCCAATACCCTGATCTGCCATGTTCTGTGGGTGATAAGAGGGTGGCGCCCCAACCCCCTGATGGGCCCTGCTCTGTGAGTGACAGGGGGCAGTGCCCCAACACCCTGATAGGCCCTGCTCTATGCGTGACAGGGGGTGGCGTCGCAACCTCCCCATCGACCCTGCCTTGAGTGTGACAGGGGACGGTGCCCCAACCCCCCAATCGGCCCTATCCTGAGTGTGACTGAGGGTGGCATCACAACCTCCTGATCTCCCTGCTCTGGGCATGATAGGGGGCGGCGCCCCAACTCCCCAATGGGCCCTGCTCTGAGCCCGACCAGGGGCTGCACCTAGGGATTGGGCCTGCCCTCTGTCACCCGGGAGCAGGCCTAAGCCAGCAGGTTGTTATCTCCCAAGGGGTCCCAGTCTGCGAGAGGGCACAGGCTGGGCTGAGGGACCCCCCTACTCCCGAGTGCACAAATTTTTGTGCACTGGTCCTCTAGTCTTTAATAAATGCCTAAACTGTAGAACTGAAATCAACCATACTCCTGGTTCTTTCAAGGAAAGTATATGGCTCACTTCCAATCAGATAAAAACACTAATATACCAAATGCAGAGAAAAATCATCACTTCCAAGTCCTTTTAAAAAGTCTGTATTTGTTAAATTGCTCAGATTAGACAACTATTGCTATTATTATCTTCTCTGTGGGTTAAAGATTCTATAAAGCATTTACCAAACCAATGCATCCTACAGAGAGATACATGGCAGACTCGATACAACATAACTAATCCAAGCTCCAATATTCGCCACCAAATCAATCGAATGGGCCTTGGATAGTAGCACAGCATAGCATTAGACAACAAAGGGATATAGAATATGATATATAACAGAGGAGAGAAAAGACTGGGGAGTACAATGATAGGTTTTTGTTCATTTGTTTAAATATTCTTCATACCACACAGGGTATAATGAAGTACCAAAGTGGTATCACAATGCAAGATCTTGGTAAAATAATGATTTCAAAAAGCCATCAAATAGAATGGCAAGGAAACAATCTGTGCATTAGTATTTCATCTGCCTCAAATAAAAGATACAACTATAAATAATTCTAAACATAAGCACAATTTAGTGAATAAGGTAGGAGACTGGTAGACTTAAATTTTTAGATTCAATTTATAATTGTTCACCAGTCACCTGCTGTTTTGACAAGTTACTTACCAACTTGTGCTGCCATTTCTCCGTAAATTTATCCCCTAAGATGAGGATAATTCTTGCAAATTGTGTCACAAGCATTTTGAAAGGAACCATGAGTTATTGTGTAATGCTCTTGAAATTCCTCAGATGTAGGGTCCTACACAAAGTAAAGTATTATTATACATCTCTCTAACAGTAGTCATCTGTTTGCATTATGATTTTTTTGTTCCTATTCTTGAACACTGTGATTCTTGGGCACTAACCTTTCTCAAAGTGTCCAAAGCAAGCCTCCATATATCATCCATTATCTTTCACTTCCTCAGAAAGTACAGTTAAAACTAGGAGTTATAAAACATAATGAGCTGCTCTGGTATTATTACATGCTTTGGTTCAATAAGAAATATGTGGAATAATTTGGTACTTTTAATCCACTCTTAAGTGAATAATTTTATTTTCCACATTTATACATTTATTTTCTTATATTACCTTTTAAATTACAATGACATTTTAAGCAGTTCATTAATAGATTTATGTTTTATGAACAAGGAGAGCAGGTCAGAAAATGAAGCAAGAAAGGCAAGCCAAGTAATTACTGCCACGTAAACAAAATACTTTATTGGAATGACCGAACAGTAGAAATGAGCCCAGCCAGCTCACTGCCTGAGCATCAACCCATGAACCAAGAAGTCAGGATTTGATTCCCAGTCAGGGTACACGCCCGGGTTGCCGGCTCAATCCCCAGTAGGGGGCGTGCAGGAGGCAGCTTATCAATGATTCTCTCTCATCATTGATGTTTCTCTCTCCTGCTCCCTTTCTCTCTGAAATCATTAAAAATATAATTTTTTTAAAAGAAAGAAATTGCCATTTTGGGCTACAGGAAACAGAATCAATGCTTATAATTTTTACATCTTCTGTAGAGTTGAGCACAAGCTATAGTAAGTTTTATTATACTATTCCAAACTTCGCTAGCTTTGCTAACCAAGTTAGCCTTTATTTCAAGAATAAAACATATACATTTAAAATTTTAGTTGATGTTGGTGCGATATTATATCTTTAAAATAGAACTCTCAACCTTCTTTATTGTTCCTAAAATCGCTTCTCTTTGAATTTGGAATGTTCTCTTATTTGCTAGCCTAGTGATGGCTGGTCTCTTAATCTTTTAACTTCAGTTTCCTCAGGTAAAATGGGGACCATAAAACCTACCCAAGCTACCATACAAGACTGTTGTAAGGATTAAATGAGATAATCTACTTGAATGAATTTTACAAACCATAAAAGCTATCAAAACGTCACCTTTTAACAGAACTGTTTCACATTATTGGTCATAAAATAGTTTAGTATTGTTTCTTACATGAAATAGAAATACATGTGCAAAACATATTACAAGAAACAAATGGAAATACATGTGTAAAACATATTACATGAAACAAATGAAAACACATGTGCAAAACAGCCACCAAATTTTACCTATGATTTGATATATAGTGAGTTAATGATCTTGTTCGGAAAAGTACACTTCCTATGTTATTTTTAAATCTTAATAAGTGAATTTGGAAAGCTAAAAATAAAACAATTAATTTAGCTACACTGGTCTACAGTGGTCGGCAAACTCATTAGTCAACAGAGCCAAATATCAACAGAACAACAATTGAAATTTCTTTTGAGAGCCAAATTTTTTAAACTTAAACTGTATAGGTAGGTACATTGTTTGTTATTAACTTAATTATGGTGCTCCCAAGGCTTAGGAAGAGCCACACTCAAAGGGCCAAAGAGCCGCATGTGGATCGCGAGCCGCAGTTTGCCCATCACGGGTCTAGCACTTTGAAGTGTAACATATTTACTTGTTAGCTATGAATTAAGAAACTGAGAGACATTAGCTAAAAAAATTAAAAAGTTAAAAATAATTCTTATGAAAAAAAAATGCATACAGTGGGACCTCGATTCTCGAACTTAATTCATTCCAGAAGGGTGTTCGAGAAGCGATCTGTTCGAAAACTGAATCATTTTTTTCCCATTAAAAGTAATGTAAATTGAATTAATTCATTCCAGACCTCCAAATGATTCCGTTTTAACTTTTCTTACAAACAGTGCATGTCTAATGTACTGTTTAATGTATAAACAAACACTTCTTTTTTATCAAACCACCCGTAGTAGCCTTAAACAAATCACTTTCAGCACTTCTTCCAGGGGTATCTTTCAGGAAGTCGGCATGCAGCATCTTTACATATCACTGCCTCCAAAATGCTGTCACTGGCTTAACTATCTTTTGTTTATCCAAATCAACAACAGTTTTTCAATTGCCTGTAATCATTGTATCTTTCACATCCTTAACAACATTAGCACTCTTGATGGCTCCTTTATATTTTAAAATTGTGCTAATCTGTGCATTTCCCCAGCAACCAGACCAAAAAACAGTAACAAAAAGCAAACAAGGAAACACACACACACACACATACACACACACACTCACCCCCCAAAATAACATTCCAGCACAATTTCCTGAAATGTTAACAAGGTAAGGTTTAGCTGTAACTGACTCATACCGGTGCATTCTCTCCTTTGTGGCCTGAGATACTTTTTGTCATGCTGACTTATCAGCATGAAAGAGTTGTCAGGTTGAGAATCAAAATTTTGTTCGATAACTGAGACATTTCTTTCCGTGAATAACTTGGTAGAGAACTGAACTGTTCAAGATGGGAAATTTCAAGAACCAAGGCTGGATTCTACTTGAAAGTGAAATAGATGTTCACTTCTAAGGAATAAATGAGAAAGAGCTAGTAGTGATAGCAAGGGGTATACATAAAAAAAAGAAAGTTGTTGAACCATGGGCATAATCTGCACCATTGGTATACAAGGAAAATCAGTGAAAACTTCCTCTGTGGTTTCTAGAAAGTATGAATGGAAACCTCCCCCAATAGGCTATAGATCAATTCCATTTAGCTACACTGTAAGGCCGAGTCCTCCAGTTGGTTATCAGATTCTCAACAATAGCATATCCTTAATGAATGAGGCCACTTTATTCGTTATTATAGAATACTTAGAATGGTTACAAAGCCAGCCTCTGTAAAAAAAACAACACACAATTCTTAGCTCCCTCCACACATTTAAAGCTCTGATGAAGAGAACTATGATGTTTATAATTTATAACATGGTCCTAGAAATTCAACCAGACTCACTCTATTACCAGAAGACTTTAAAACCAATTAAATAAGAACTTATGTTCTAATTCAGTCCTCAAACTCACAAATTTTAAAAAGGGTTGGAGAAGGCACACATTTAAATCTTTAAGAAATTATTCCAAAGGGAAATAATTTTGGTTAAATACATTCAAATTTTCCTCTCAAGCACCTTAAATCAAAACTGAGGTTAAAAGTCCCTATCAGTCCATCCCATGTGGCTCAGTGGTTGAGCATCAACCCATGCACCAATATGTAGGTCCTGGGTTCGATTCTGGTCAGGGCACAAGCCCGGGTTTCGGGCTCAATCCCCAGTGGGAGTATGCAGGAGGCAGCCAATTGGTATTTCTCTCTCTCTATCCCTTCCTCTATCTCTAAAATCAATAAAAACAATAAAAATAAAAAAAGTCCCTACCACCTTTCTTTGACTTTTACTTCCTCTTACCTCTGTAACCTAGGTACACTTCAATATATCATTGAAACTGGACTTCTGTAATAATAAGCTTTTCTCAGAATTAGGATCCCGCCCTTAAAAAACTGTTATTCTAAGCCCCAGATTTCTTTTCTGGCTATTTATGTGATCAATGATTGAATTGAACTTAAGACTTCATTGTCTTCCAGAAATCTTTAATTCTATCCCACAATGACATTTCCCATCATTTAAATTTCCTAGACTCAAAGTAGGTATCACATCATGTCAAATTTCAATTCTCTCCAGTTATTTCATTTATACGTGCATTAACTCCCAACCCAGGCTCTAAATTTTTCAAGACAAAGTTTATCCCTTTTATTTCTCTATAGCATATGATGTACCCTGGACAATGAGGCAATTCTAAAGAGATATCATATATTAGGTAAACCCACCCTCCCAAACTCTTATTACCAAATAATGCTTCCAGGATGAATCAACAGGGTGATATAAATGTCACAATGCAATCATCACAATGTCAGCATGACCACAAAGAAGCTTCTAGCTAGTTAAGTTTCTCAGAATCTTACCTATAGAGTTAAAAGCTGTTCCAGGCAATATAATCATTATATTATTTGTGCAGTGTCTACCCCTGTCCTAGACACAGAACAGGTGTCTGTTCAATTAACATTTAAAAATTTTAAAGCATAGTAAATTTCAGCAACTATACTGGCGATTTCTATGTGCTGGCTTTGTACTTTCTACTTGCCTTTGTAGCCTCTGAGAAATTACTAAAGCAATACAGAGATATGTTTAGTTATTTCTGTGGGGCATGTTAAATATAAGAATAGCAATAGCCCCATACATGAAAAATCTCTACCTGAGGCAGCATTCCAAGCTAGGCAAAATGTAAAGGATTTATCTGCCGCTAGCAGTGATAAATACTTATCAGTAAATTACCATTCACATCTAAGAACATAACTTCCATGCCTAATATTATGAAAATCTGATGATTCCATAAAATATTCTTAATGAGATAAAATACATACAAGAAAGCTGCCATTTACCTTGAGTTCTGCAATAATTAAACCTACTGTATTAAGCATCACTACCATTCATCCAAAATAATTATATTACAAATTAAGGCAGAAGAAAAGAGATTAAGACTCTAACAAGGAAGGATGAAAACCATACAGTATTTACAAGTAGAAGAGCGAAGTTTGGCATGGTGGTAAGATGGTATAAAAGGGGAATAATATGCCTTAATTTAATGCTTTAATATACCTACATTAACCTCTCCAAAGTAAACTAACACTAGAAACCTCTTAAATAAAGAAGTTGTAAAGAAAAAAACTGCCACAGAAAATATCTTAAGTGCCATATTGCTGAAGTTAAAAGAAACTAAATACAGCTGCAGTTTTATCTGAATTTACCATCTTAAGAGTTAATTTTTAGTTATTATAATTAAAGCAAAAAACTCACATAACAATGATATTTCTAAGTGTAGTAATACTTGATTTTAAAATATCTATAACCAGGAAAACAGAATAAAATATGACCTCAAAATTCTCATTACCCTGCAATTATTTTAAAACTTGCTTGTATAGCTACTACAAAATCAGGACATCTCACAATCACAAAACCTTTAATAGCTAGTGGTGCTAGAGAAGAAGAATAAAAGATGTTATTTAAAATGCTACAACAGGGAGAAAAATAGAAGCATTATATATATTAGGAAAGTAAAATGCTTTCATATTAATATTTTTCTTTCTAATGTATGAAAAACAACACAAAGTTATGCATTTAAAATCTGCCCAAGGTCGCTGAACAGTACTTGTTAAAAAAGACCTGCATACTATATACTCTATATCAAATATACCTAAACAATGTAGGCAATGTAAACAATGATTTTTCTCTATTTGTTTACATCACCATAATTATTTTCTGAAACAAGGCTTCATACAGTAAGGTTTTATAACAGTAGGAATTAAAAAAGGAAAGCACAATATAAAGTACTTAGGAGTATGTAAATATAAAGGATATATTTAAATCCTGGTTTGCTTTTAAAGTTTGACAAAAAATATGGGTCTAGGACTAGAGAAACTATTTGACATGTCAAACTTAAATGATATAATTATTAGAAATAACAAACGAATTTTCAACTTACCTGGTTTCTTTCTGGATTTTTCATGACCTAGCTGTCCCAGATCATTGCATCCACATGTGTACACTGTTCCATCATCCAGAACAAATACAGTATGCCTGAGTCCACATCCTACATCTCGGACTTTTTTGTTTATAAAAAAGTCACTTTTTCTGGGCTCTAGTACAATTTCTTCATCAATTCCACCCAAACCTAGCTGTCCAAAAGATGCATTTCCCCAGCATAACATGTTTGTAATTCTTTAGGTCTTCCAGTTTCAACAAAAAACTCCCTTCTGAAACACTGGAAAGTTGGAGGTATCCCTATGGCTGAGGAGATAGAAAAAAAGTTAAGATGACTTCAAAGGAAATATGATGTATTGTTGCTCTTTCAATTGCAAGGCTATAATAACTATTACATAGTAAACATTAAATCTATCTCACAATATGCTACATATAAGCATCATTCAGTTTCAAAAACCAATCAGTTGTATTTTTTAAAATATTTGCTATAGAAACATTTAGCTCTCTCCATGAGCTCTGTAAAAGTTTATTTAGTTTTTACTCTACTACAAATATTATAAGTATATTGATGAAATTAATCCTTTTCTCCTTTTTGCTTTAAATAATTTCAATGGAAGAAATAAGACATCTACTGTCTCAACAATCAAGGAAATTACACAGTGAAAAACGTAGCCAACTTCAGAAACATAAAACCCTGAAATCTCCCTGAAGCCACAGCATAATTAAACCTTCTAATACCTACCTCCACATCAACAGAAAACTGAAGTTCTGATCTGTAATAGAAAACCAATAATGGAAACTTTAAATTTCCCACCATTTACACGACTTCCAATTATTCATGCCAATGTTGAGGCCCTAGAGAAAATTATTCTCTTGCCAGGCCGCGATCTTAACGACAATCACCTCCAAAGATCATACTTACAAAAATAAAAAATAAAAATCGTAACACTCCAACCTCACTACAACTTTAATTTTAAAACTAAACCAATGGACATAATTGTAATACTCACAAAGGAAAACACGCAGTTTAATATCGAGATTCTCCCCCAAATTCAACATTTGTCTATTAATGAGTGGTAACCGCGACTGGAAAACATTCCCCCTGGGCCATCAATATCTATCTATACCTCCGAGACCATTATATGGGGATGGAAAAAAAAAAACACCCGCAAGCAACTCCAGCACGGCCGACCTTTCAAAAAACAGGGATGGGGGCTGGGCCAGTGATAGCTGGGTGGCGAAATCGGTCGAACTTTCCAGCACATGGAGTATTTCTGCGTTTGTAAAGACACAGATAACAGAGTCCAGTTCGCCTACAGCCACCCGGGCCTTAAAGGACATCGCATCACTGGGTAAGTAACACAGTGACAGGAAGTCCGCCTGGTGCTCGCGGCAGTCACCCACATTCATTATTACACAGAACCTGCGAAGTTTCAAAACCCAACTTTCCGACGTTCGGGCGAGCCGGTGCCCACGCCGTCCCATTCCACGACCCCATCCATTCACACAAGTTGGACCTCATTCTTTTGGAACATCAGAACTCGATCGTTCCCGAGAGCTCTGCATTGTTTCCCCCAGGGGGAAAAAATAATTTTTTTTTTAAATTTTAGTAAGAGAGGACAGGGAAAAATACCCCTTGATTTCAGCGCACGAGGTTTAACCATCCTTTTCTTTTCCAAGACTGAAGGGATCTAAGAAAGGCGTCCTCCCGCCAGCAACAGGTAGGGGGCTGAGCAGCAGTTTTCATTCCCATCGTATTCCCTGAACGTCCGTCCACTCAGACCACTTCGGGGGGGCCAAAGGGGAGGACCCGTCTGCGCACCCCGAGCCTCGCCGGCCGACCAGTTCAGTTGACTACGGCAGCCGCCCGCCCGC
>NW_006288853.1:1435313-1442046 GCF_000327345.1 Myotis davidii
CACACACACCCCCGAACCCCCCCGCCCGGGGCAACGACTCACCCGACCGCTCAAGGCAGGGGGAAGCTCCGGGCAGCGGAGGGCGGCGCCTCCCCAGACAGCGAGGCGGCGCGGCCGCTGAGACAGGTCTCCAGCGCCTGGACCCTCCTCCTTTAACCCGTGGCCGCGAACACCATGCGGGGCTCCTCCGGTGTCGGTGCCGCTGCTCGCGGCTCCCCTCCCGGCTCCTGGGAAAGTTTCTCGGGTTCCTCTTAGAACAGCCGCAGCCACTGATGTCCAGTCCAGAAACAGCCGTCAGCGCCCCGGATGGAGCGGGAGGGGAAGGGCTGGAGCCGAGCGGGGCGGAGAGCGCGAAGGGTGGGGAGAGTTCGGGGAGAGGATGGGAGAAGGGAGAGGGGGAAGTGAATAGGCGTGGGAGGGGAGGGGGTGGGGCCGCCGGAAGTGAGCCACGGAGCACGCGTGCGGGCCCGCCCACTTCCCGCCCCGCGCGCCTGCGCCGGAATCCTCCCCGGACTCGGCGCCCCGCGCGCCTGCGCAGTGAGGTGTTTTTTTGCCTTGGACGCTAAGGGCCAGATACCGAAGTTGACCGTCGGAGGTGTGCTTCTGCGTGTACGAGGGTCTTTTAGTGAAGAGACCCTCTTTTTCTGCTCATAGTTTCCAGGCTATAATTGTATTCTGTCTTTTCCCAAGGAGAATTTTAAGTAGCAGATGAAAGACAACAGAGTTATGAAGGCGCGTGAAGCCTTTTCTTGTCTCTCAGCTTCAGCCGGAGCTAATCTGAGGATGACAGGTATATTCATAGCCATGGCTGAGGCCATGGCATTAAATGTCAGCACCTCCACTTAGGCTTCTGGTAATAGTGATGGCTGCCATCACTTGCTGCACTCTCCCTGGAATTTACATTGCAGCATCTCCTTCACTCGGGGAAAATTCAGTAATGCATATGGCTGGAGTCCCTGCTTTATAAAATCGAAGTTTTAATCTCTTAAAAGGAGGAAACTTGAAACAAGGCACTTCGGTAATTTATGTTGGACTTTGCTAGAACCTGTGACTTAGGGGTGAATGTTGAAGCCTTGGAAAGAATTCCACAATAGGTCATGTGTCTTTATCTCCTTAAAAAGCACATTTCAGATTAGTATTGTAGGGCTGCCATAACAAAATACCAGAAAGTGAGTGGCTTAAAACAGCAGAAAGTTATTGTCTCCGTTAAGGGAGCCAGGAGTCTGCAATCAAGGTGGCAGCAGGATGGGTTCCCACTTGGACTCTCAGAGAACTTCGCCCCCATTCTTCTGTCCTAGCTTCTGGTGGTTGCTACCGTCCTTGGCATTCACTGTAATTTCTGCCTCCATCTCCACATGGTTTTCTTCCCTATGTATCTCAACAGTCTGAGCATTATTTAGTGTCCAAATTTTCCTCTTAAAAGGATGTGTCATTGGATTAAGGCCCACCCCAATCCATTATGACCTCTTTTTAACTGGGTTCTATCTACAAAGACCCTCTTTCCAAATAAGATCACGTTCTCAGGTAGCAGAAATTAGGACTTCAACAAATCTCTTTGGGAGACCCAATTCAACCAATAACAGTATGTCACAGAAATAAGTGTAAAAATGACAAGATGCTTTAAGCAAAGAAAGCATCTCTCTATATAAAAGCCTAATGTGCAAATTGTTCCCTTGGGAGTTTGACCGCGAGTGGTGTGGAAAAAGGAAGGCCCTGCTGGCAGCCTAGGGACTCAACCTGTGCATGAATTTCATGTACCGAGCCTCTAGTCATTTCAATATTAGGAATAGTGAGAATGCCCACAAAAAAATGCTTCATTTTTATTTTGGTAGCTTCATTGCCCTTACAGGATTTTTGTTCTCTTTGAATGTTAAGGACTTGATCCCTCAGAATATATCAGTAAAGGGAAGTTATGGACTTTGGGATTTTTGAGACATATACTTGAGCTGCAACAACTCAATACTAAAATTTGAGTGGCTTAACATAATAAAGGTGTATTTGTTACCTTCTTAACAGTCCAAATGGATATTCCTACTGAATTAAAGCTGATTTCCAGGAACCTGAGGAGATAGGAGTATGGGGAGTTTCTTAAAATTCTTATCTGAGACGTGCCACATACTACTTCTGCACATACAACATTAGCAAGAATTACATACCTAGATGCAAGGGGACAGGGAAACAATCCCTGTCTGAGTTCCAAGTACTACTTTATACTGTAGAAGAGAAACCTGAATTAGTGGACAGCTATCTCTGCCACATGGATACATCTCTCTGGAATTTTTTTATTTTTTTGGTAGATAATTTTTATGAGTTTATTTGAGCCTAACTGGCAACATATGCCAAGAGCAAGATCTCAACTGCTCTTCTCTCTGGAATATTTTTAATGATAGGTCTTGCTTATAGAAAGTAGAATGGACATCTGTAGATGTTCCTTTTAACCTTATAAATCTATGAAACTGTAGTGTAAGATTTTAGAAAATAGCCTGTGATTATCTTTAAGATGAGACAACTATAGGATCAGAGGGGTATTAGGATAATGTAAAGTTACTGCATAAAAGCAGGAGATATTGATGAGAAATATGGCCCCTGATGTTGATTTGTGTGGATTCAGAGCTTGAGCCTACAGGCCACCTCAAATCTCTCTCCTATCCTCTCAGACATTTACTAATGATCGGTTTTACAGAAAATTATGCCTCAGTCACAATTTCTATAAGTGGGGGATGTTAATTCCTATCTCACTAGGTTGTTGTGGTATTCAATAAGGTAACATGTACAGCGTCTTGCTCCTTTGGCAAGTGGTTTTTATAAATGATTGCTATTATTACTAATATTATCTCTTTTGAACTATAAGTAGTCAACATTTGGGAAAGTATTCCATATCACCAATAATGAAATAATTTTAATTTAGAACAAAATGAAATATTTTTTTACCTACTGTATTATTTTCATTTTCAAAGGTAATTTTCAGACTGTTGAGACACCACTAAAATAGGTATTCATTTTGTCCCACTCTTAGCTTTGCTCCCTTCCATCCAGCCATATTGTTCGTGCTGGACCTCACCTCACTTTCTTCATTCAGTTCTCTACTCATGTCATCTCTCCAGTCTTCCCTAACTGCCCTATCCAAAAAACCACCCCCTCACTCTCTGTAATCTTATACGACTTTATTGCCTTTCACATCCATTATCATTACCTGATATTTTATTGTACGATTCATAAATGTATATTATATGTGTAATATATAGATAATTATAATATATTACAGTTTATGGCCTACAGCATGTGCTCAAAAATTATTTATTGAATTATTAAGGGTGCTGGCAGCATTGTAAATGATCACAAATAAATATATTTGGCCATATGTTTCAAGATGCAGTAAATTTCACTTAACAGTTCATAATAATAGCAATATTTATTGTGAGATAGTGTACTAAACTATATAAATATCACTTCTTAAACTCTGTCCTAAAGAAATACAAGATGCATTTAACAAATATTTATTGAGCACCTACTACGTGCTACTCTCCCAATTCTAGTAAGAGGAAAATAAAAGTCTGAACAAAGGTTTTTGTTATAATGTTATTTCTAATACCAAATATTTAAAACAACCTAAGTTCCAACAATGGGAAAATGGGATGAGTGGCAAGGTTAATCCTTTTATTAGTTAACTTTGAAAGGATAAAATGGTATTGTCTAAAATAATTTATTACCAATTGTCACCAAATCATAGATTTCACCTTGACTGGACAACTGTAAAGGCCTCCTCTAGTCATTTTACCCACTCCTGCTCTCTGAGGAGCCTCCACTTAAGCAGTTGCACAGCCACACTTTTTTAGATCCCTCCCTAAGAACTGGAGAGTTCTGCTCTTTTCATCCCCTGTCTTATGGGCCCCATAGTCATTTCTCCTTGGCCTTTGAGCTAGCATTAATGGCTTCAGCCTAATGTGTAAACAAGGCAGATCTTTTACCAGGTTCTTGAATAAGTCTTTACTGAGCACCTACTCTGTGCTGCCTTCCCAATTCTAGTAGTAGAGATAGAAGTGGGGAAAAATGATTAGCCAGACAAAAGAATTTCAAATTTTAATAAATACTAAGGGTACAAACCGGGTAGAGATAGAGAATAATAGAGAAAGTCCTGGAAATAGAATGGACAGTGAAGGCCTCAAAGAGGAGTCACTATTAAAACTTAGAGCACCGCTTTGCTGGTGTGGCTCAGTGGTTGAGCATTGACCCAGGAACCAAGAGATCACCAGTTCCATTCCCGGTCAGGGCATATGCCTGGGTGGCAGGCTCCATCCCCATTAGGTGGGGTGTGCACGAGGTAGCCCATTGATGATGTTTCTCGCTCATTGATGTTTCTATCTCTATCCCTCTCCCTCTCTCTCAAAAAAGCAACAACAACAAAAACTGAGAAGAGTAGGAGAGACCTGAGTTTGTAGCCTACCCCACCTCAGATCAGGTCTAAGCCCTCTTCCTGGGAATATGGTAACTATATTTCATAATCTTCATGTGAATCTGCGTCCAACTAGCTATGAAGATGAATAAAGAGAACCTGACCACTACCTAGTGGGGACCACAGCACTGATTTGGACCATTACTCCTCACATGGACCAGAAAAGTGTATGGAGCCTTAAGATGACTTTCTTTCCTAAGTATCAAACGATGACTAGAGCATACTAATCTCCCTTCTCTGGGTTTATGGCAGGAGATAGTTTAATAAATAACTTAGAGTCATCATGGAAAAAACATACACAACTTAGAACAAAGGGAAGGATCAAGCCATGTGAAGAGAGGGGTGAAGAGCAATTCTAGGTGGAGGGAACAATGCAGAACCCTTGAAGGAGGAAAGAGCGTGGCATTTTCCAGGAACTGAAAGAAAATTAATACAGTTGAGCACAGGGACACTTGATATTCTTGGTGATAGGTAGTCAAGAGTCCAGATCCAGTAGGGCACATTAAGGAGTTTTATTCTGTGTACTATTCAAGGGTTTTATGCCAGCAGAAGGGGCAATGATTATGTATGTTAAGAAAAAGATTTCAGCCCTAGCCGACTTGGCTCAGTGGTTAGAGCGTCAGCCTGCGGACTGAGGGATCCCAGGTTCGATTCTGGCCAAGGGCACGTGCCTGGGTTGCGGGCTCAATCCCCAGTGGGGGGCCTGCGGGAGGCAGCCGATCAATGATTCTCTCTCATCATTGATGTTTCCATCTCTCTCTCCTTTTCCCTTCCTCTCTGAAATCAATAAAGAAATATATTTTTAAAAGAAAAAAAAAGGTTTCATTTGATGCTGAACTGGAAAGGACTGCTGAATTAGAGGAGGGTCAAAATGGAGGATATACATTATTGCGCAGGCTTTTGCAATAATACAAATGAGAGAGAATGGTGGTGGAACTAAGGAGGTTGTGATGGAGATTAAAAAATGAAGAAAGTAGATAAAAAACATACTGTGGGAATAGGATTAACAGGGTTGTGATGGAAGGTTTGTAGGAAGAAATGCTGGGCCACTAGTAATTTTCTGCTTTGATATTATCTGTTATAATCTATGCCGTTTTATCAATAATGTAAAATTATTCTGGATATTTATTATAGAATTTTTCTCAACTTTCACTCTCACAATTATACTAACTTCATAACCTGCTCCAAATTTACATTCTAGCTGCAATTTCCTTCTCAGTATCCTAGTGTGAAACAGTAGAAATGTTTATATTATGAATATCTGAAACATTTTTTAAATGCTCTCTTTCTATAACTCTCTATAACTTCTTTGTGTTTGCTTTTCGTCCCCTAATTATTAGGCATTCAACTAGCATTGAAATAGGCATAAGCCTGCAAAATCACATGTAATGTGGCCCTTGACCAGTATGTGGGGATGTGTTCAAGCCTTTGAAATTACCGTGCTGGTACTCCAGTTACTATACTTTCCGAGCAGACAAAGTGCTCAAAATGCCCTGGGTCTTTTTTGTGTGTCAGTAAACAATAAAAATTTTTAAAAACAAAGAATTATATCATAAATTACATTTTAAAGTTAATTTTATCCCAGCAATCATAAGATGAGGATTCTGCAAGTTCTAATTGATAATGAGCTCCACCAAAGCAATACAGTATGAATTGTGGGATCTATACTTACATGAATCTTTTTTCTTTTAAAAGAAACAAAATAGCAGTAAAGTGGAGAAATCTCAACTATAGGGCTTAGCAGTCAAACTTTGGGTAGCAAATTGAACTATTTTGTTGCTATTGATTTTGAAGCGTCCTGTAAAGATATCTGAGGTTGGAAAGTTCTAATATAGCTGTCAGAAATATGAAATCTGGAAAGTTCACTTCATTTTGTTCCTTGTGCCCAGTCCCCTACCAACTTAAATTAGTAATATAACCTTCATCAAGTCAAAAGACAAGAATATATATATATATATATATATGTGTGTGTCTTATTTTTAAAAAGGTAACTACCTCTTCTATAAGTTGGCTCCATCTCTGGCTGGTTATTTTGGCTCCTTATTGCAATGGTAGTATTTGAAAAATAATTTAATAGAAAAAAAAATCACAAACTTTACACTCTAAATTGCATATGTTGATAAAGGAACACTGTGCCCTCGAGATAAAAGAGGTGAGAAGCATGTAAAATGCATGTGATTTCACAAACGAAAGATCAGCGACTTACATTTCTTCTCCTGCATCCAGTAGCATTAATTCT
Source organism: Myotis davidii (assembly GCF_000327345.1). Lineage (NCBI taxonomy): Eukaryota > Metazoa > Chordata > Mammalia > Chiroptera > Vespertilionidae > Myotis > Myotis davidii. The sequence continues at coordinate 1,442,006 of NW_006288853.1, forward strand.
TACTAGAAGGCTGAAACCCCCCCCCCCCCCCCCCCCCCCAC
>NW_006288853.1:1443955-1448890 GCF_000327345.1 Myotis davidii
AAGAGAAGAATATATATATATATATATATATATATATATATGTGTGTGTGTGTGTGTGTGAGTATGTGTGTATATATATACACACACACATATATATACATATGTGTATATATGTATGTATATATTTAAGTGGCATGTCTCACTGCTTTCAAATAGGATCGGGACCAAAACTAAATTTGACAAGACTTTTGTCAAATTAACAGTACTACTTCTTTGAATAGAAACTAAGCACAGAATGATTATGTTCATCTATTGAGTCCTTTATTAGCAACTTTCAAAGTATACAACTGTGTAAAAGAAACAGTCTTGCTTGCACCTTATTCATTTCTAAAGGGAATTTACAACACATTTCAGGTTCTTAATTAAGCATTAAAAATCTTAAAGAAGCAGCACAGGATCACAAAATAGCTATCATCGAAAAATAAATAAAACAAAAGCATTTTATGAATAGATTTTCTTTTTTAAAAAAATATATTTCATTGATTTTTTTTACAGAGAGGAAGGGAGAAGGAGAGGAATAGAGAGTTAGAAACATCGATGAGAGAGAAACATTGATTCAGCTGCTTCCTGTACACTCCCTACTGGGGATGCGCCTGCAACCAAGGTACATGCCCTTGACCAGAATCGAACCTGGGACCCTTGAGTCTGCAGGCTGACGCTCTATCCACTGAGCCAAACCGGTCAGGGCTAGATTTTCATTTGAGTTTGAAAATGGATTCTTATAGTCTCAATGTAAGATGTGATAGCCAGTAGGAACAGTTGAGAAGCAGTGACTAGGAAGGGCAGTGCTCCTAAAAGACATACTATAGTTGCCATCTCCATATTATCTAAATGCAGTTTAGCTATATTAAAATGACAGCAATGTTTGCCCAAGAAAAATCCATACAATTCAAGCTGCTGTTTTACTTCTGTATAATTTTTTATTTTTTATTGTTGACATTATTACAGATGTCCCCTATTTTCCCCCATTCCCCACCCCCACCTCCAGCCCAGGCCTTCACCATACTATTGTCTGTGTCCATGGGCCATGCATAAATGCATATAAGTTCCTTAGTTTAATTTCTTCCCATCCTCCCTCCCCCACTCCCCTCTGAGATCTGTCTGTTCCATGCATCAAAAAAATGGAACTGCCATTTGACCCAGGGGTCACACTTCTGAGAATTTATCCTAAGAATGCTGTTTTATTTTTTTCAATTATGTTTTTTATTGATTTTTTGAGACGAGAGGGAGGGAGAGAGAGAGAAACATAGATCGGCTGCCTCCTGCATGCTTCCTGCATGCCTCCTACTGATCATTGAGCCTGCAACCTGGGCAGGTGCCCTGACAGGCAATCAAACCGGTAACCTCTTGGTTCATGGGTTGATGCTAACTCGTTGAGCCACATCAGCTGGGCTGTTTTACTTTAAAAAACCCCAAAACAAAAACAAAACAGAAGAATTACTCTGTAAACTTAAGTATAATAAGAGGTGAATTTCAGTGTTTTGGGCTGTTCACTTTAAACAAACAACAAACTTCATCGGTTCGATCTTTAAGAGAAAGCTAACGTCCCAAAAGCAGCTTCCAAACTGCTCTCATTCACAAGCTCTGATAGTGTTGACAATAGAATAGAAATCCTGGGGAGTAGTGAATGTTAGAATTGTTCTTGGTGTGGAAAACATCTTTCTTTTTTCCAGTACGACATCATCAGAGAATATCATTGCAGGTATACCTTGTTTTCCGTGCTTTGTTTTGTTCCACTCCACAGGTGTTGCATTTCTTTTTAAAAAATTTTTTTAACTTTCCAGCGGTGACGGCCTCCCCGCGACAGCATGCCTCTCGCCAAGGATCTCCTGCACCCCTTCCCGGAGGAGGAGAAGAGGAAGCACAAGAAGAAGTGCCTGGTGCAGAGCCCCATCTCCTACTTCATGGACGTGAAGTGCCCAGGATGCTACAAAATCACCACCGTCTTTAGCCTTGCACAAACGGTAGTTTTGTGCGTTGGTTGCTCCACTGTTCTCTGTCAGCCAACAGAAGGAAAGGCAAGGCTTACAGAAGGATGCTCCTTCAGAAAGAAGCAGCACTAAATGCACCTCAAATCAAGATGAGTGGGAAACCATCCCAATAAACACATTTTGGATAAAAAAAAAATTTTTTTTAAGAATCTTTTTTTTTTTTTGGTACCAATGGAGAGTCACATTCTACTTAAAAATACACGAGACATTTTTTAAAAAGATAGAACCAAGAAAAAGAAAGGGGACACAGATGAAGGAGAACTACTAAGAGGCTCTGAGGTAAGTTATGCTTTCTTCTTAAAACACTATTAAAAATCATGGGCAGATGTCCATTTACATACAATCAAAAATGTTAGAATAATGGAATGAGTGAGATTCATGCAATTGCCTGAGTGAGGGGTTAGAGTCGCTCTTATAAGTTTACCTGCCATGTTCTTTTTTGTTTTTAATTTTTTATTGTTGATAGTATTACATATATCTCCCATTCCCCCCTCTCTCCTTTACCCTCTTCCTCCCAGCCCCTACCCAGTCTCCCAGGTCTTCACTACCCTGTTGCTCATGTCTATGGACTTTGCATATAAGTATATACATTTTTTGGTTTATCTCTTCTCGTCCCCCCAACCGCACATTGAGGTATGTCAGTCTGTTCCATGCCTCCATGCTTTGGGTCTTTTGTTGGTCAATTCATTTTTTTCCCCCATTAGATTCCACAAATAAGTGAGATCCTGTGATATTTGCTTTCTCAGATTGGCTTATTTCACTTAGTATAATATTTTCCAGGTCCATCCATGCTGTCCCAAAGGGTAAGAGATCCCCTCTTTTATAGCTGCATAGTATTTCATTGTGTAAATGTCCCACAGCTTTTTTTTTTTTTAACAAACTGCAGGCAAAACCCTCAACCACAAAAAGATTACAACTCACTTTATTGTGATACTTGTTTGATTACAGTGATCTGGAACCAAACCTGCAATATATCAAGGTATGTCTGTACTTACTTTATTTTGTGGTAGTCTTCTCTTCCCTCCTCTACCCCCCCGCCAGTATTATCCTATCTAATAATAGACAAACATGGTAATTGACCATACCTTCGCTACGCCTCCCATAGGCTAATCATCATGGTATGCAAATTAGCCATCCACAAAGATGATGGCTAATTTGCATATCGCAGACAGGGCCGGCCAGCATGAGCTGCCATCCGAGCCCCCATGTGCCGCCTAAGCCCCGCCCCCAGCCAGGACCCCCGTGTGTGGCCCTGCGTGGTGGTGCAAATGGGCTGCCTAAGCCCCGCCCCCAGCCAGGACTTGCAGGAATCCTCCTGCAACAGGCTTCCAGTCTATATATAAAAAAGGCTAATATGCTAAGTGTCCGACCGTTTGACCAGTAGCTATGATGCACACTGACCACCAGGGGGCAGACACTCAATGCACAGGCATAGAAACATGCCTGAATTCATGCACCAGGCCAGTTTCAGCCCAATCCCCATAGGCCAGGCCAAGGGACCATCCACCTGGCCTGCAAGGATTGGGCCGAAACCAGCTCTCCAACATCCCCCGAGGAGTCCTGGATTGTGAGAGGGTGCAGGCTAGGCTGAGGGACCCCACTGGTGCACGAATCCCTGCAATGGGCCTCTAGTTGAGATATAATTGATATGTAACATTGTGTAAGTTTAATGTGTACAATGTGATGATTTGATACATTGTGAAATGATTATCACAGTAAGGTTAATTAATTCCTCCACCACTTTAAAAATCGTGAGCTGAATATATTCAGACATGCCTTGTTTATATTTGGATAATCATCTGTGCTTTGACTGCCTAGAATAGCTTCGCCAGGTTCTCCAACCCCTCAGGCTCCACAGACTAGCAAAATGCTCAAGATGATATAAAGGAGATCCTTGAGATGCTGTTTAGCATGTGTATTTTGTCTATTGCATTTGCTTATTTTTATTCTTTAAGTTAATAAGCAATTTGTTTGATTTGCCAATAACATATGCAGACATAATTTCTTGGCTATTTGGCCATAAATATTTAAATCTTCATTGTTCCTACACTACCTTATTTACAACTATCAGCAGTTCCAGCCTGGACTTCTGCCACAACTGTGGACTACCAATAGTCGTGGCTCTTTGGTCCATCCACACAGCCATGGAGGTGATCTTTCTAAAATGCAGATTTGATCACATATCCTTAAAATCTTTATCACTAGGCATTAAAAATCCTACATAATTAAGTCTTTTTCATCATCTGCAACCTCATTCTTGCCACATCCTCCAAATCATACCTTATCTTCAGTATATAAGCTATGAAATATGCTCTCTCACACTTTTCTTCATTTTCACATTGTTCCTTCAACCTAATGAGATCATCATTTTTCAAGACTCAACTCAGACAGTTCTTTTTTAATGAAGACTTGCCCTGTCTATAACAGTTAGGAAATCTCCCTCACCCCAAATTTGGTTTCATCTTTTGTTGTAGAACTTGCCACATTACAATATAATCACTTGTCTGTCTTCCTCCCTAGACTGCTAGCTCAAGGTCAGGAACTTGGGTCTTTTCAATCTTGTATCCCCAAGAATGAACAAATACAATTGTTTCATATTAGTCAGAAGCTCTAGTTGCCAATTTTTTTTATCTTTGAGCAATAAAATATGAAAAATTAATCGTTAGAAAAAAAATTTTATACAAAATCTCTCAAAACAATGTCTCTAGGGAAGAAGAGAATTAAGAAGCCCTAAGTGAAGACAATGAACATCCTATCTAATAAAAAAGAAACATGGTAATTGGTGTACGACCGCTACCCTTCCCATTGGCTAATCAGGGCGATACGCAAATTAACTGCCAGCCAAGATGGTGGCCGGCAGCCAGGCAGCTTGAAACTAACATGAGGCTTGCTTGCTTCAGTGACAGAGGACTCCAACGTTCCCCGCTTGCCGCTGCAGGCCTCT
>NW_006288853.1:1449292-1452168 GCF_000327345.1 Myotis davidii
CAGGGGGGAGCGCCCCAACCTCCTGATCGACCCTGCTCTGGGCGTGACAGGGTACGGAGCCCCAACCCCCCTGATGGGCCCTGCTCTGTGAGTGACAGGGGGCAGCACCCCAACCCCCCAATCGGCCCTACCCTGAGCGTGACTGAGGGTGGCATCGAAACCTCCTGATCCGCCCTGCTCTGGGCATGACAGGGGGCAGCGCCCCAACTCCCCAGTTGGCCCTGCTCTAAGCCCGACCAGGGGCTGCACCTAGGGATTGGGCCTGCCCTCTGCCACCCGGGAGCAGGCCTAAGCCAGCAGGTCGTTATCTCCTGAGGGGTCCCAGACTGCGAGAGGGCACAGGCCGGGCTGAGGGACCCCCCTCCCTCCGAGTGCACAAATTTTTGTGCACCGGGCCTCTAGTGTGTATAATAAAGATCCATTAAATAGTTGTCAATTGCATATTTGTTCCTTGTTTCAATTACAATCTTTCTAAGGGAGGGACCTATATTATACTTTTTAAAAAATTTCCTCCAAAGCCTAGAAGAGTAAGTACTATGTTATTAGAATCATCTCAGGTCCCTTTTTATTGATGAATGAGTGAATCCATTATATCTAAATCTCAATAGGAATTTATAAGCTCTGCTTCTTTGAATCTCTATGTATATGGAAATATCTTTGATGACAGAGGCTCTACCTTGTTGATTTTTATATTCCCAGGTGCTAACACAGAGCACAAAACACAGTGGAAGTTTGATAAATGTCTGTTATCAAGATTACCTCATTGAAATATACATTTGCTTTGCTCATCATTGTATCCCTGTGACTTAAGGCGACATCTTAGCCACAGTAAAAACCTAGTCAATATTTGTTAGATACACATGATTTGGAAATGTGGCCCCTGGAAGGTACAACTAAAATCTAATATAAAAGGTTTAACTTGGTCCCTTGGATTTAGGAGTAAATTCAGATTAGAATTAGCATAATTCTGAAAGATATTTTATTGATTACTTTGAAGTAGTTCAACCCCACAGAGTGGAGAGGGGTGGGCAAAGAAGGGAGAGAAATTGGAAACAAGTGAGGCTCACAGGAGAAAATAGCTCCTCGGAGGGGAGCCACATGCTCTGATACCCATGGCAGCCGCATGAGGAAGCAGCCTAAAATTAGCAGGATGGGCAAGCCCAGGAAGGGAGAGCCAGGCAGCTTTCCCTGCCCTCAACAAGTGAGGTGAGGGGCTGGGAGCCCCGGTGGCAACCTCCTTAGCGGGTGGAGCCCCACTGCAGTTTGTGCCAGGTAAGGCCTTCCCTGGGAAATCACCTTGGGAGGCAAAGCAAGAGGAAACTGATGGGGATGTCCGGACAATTGAAAGATTTAACATTGCCTAGTAAATTTTACTAGGAAATTTCCTGGCGCCCCCAGGAATCTAATGTTTCAGAGAGCAATAAGAGTATTTTTATATCTATCCTCACTCAAGGTTTTCAACTAAACCACCCCTTTTCTCCTTGCGGAATTGGGCTCTCTGGAGTGTGTAGGTGCTATTTTTTTCAAGTGTTGAAGTACAGGGAGGAGGCTGTCCTAGAAAATTGTAAAACCAGGTGGAAGAGGAATGAAGAAAGGGTACCTCCAAGTAATATTTAAAAATGGACAAGATACTGCAGAGCCAAAAAGGAAAGATTAGAAATTACACAAATAGGCCTGGATGGGCAACAGTGTGCTTTTTTTTTTTTTTTTTTTCATGGATGAAGTACATGGTGGTTGAGCTGGTCAAAGACAGACAACAGAATCCTGGAGGAGGTCAGGATTTTCTCAGTATTATTATTTCATGAAGAATTAGGTCAGTGACTTGCTTTATGATGCATACAAGTTATTCCCAGAGTATTTATCACTCTCCATAGTTTCTATAAGTTCTTGTCTTCTGGAATTCACTTTTTTGGTTGCCTATTGCTTTTTGAAATTACAATTGATTAATGATAAAAACCCTCCAATGCTATTACTAGAAAGAGGGTGTCTCACAGGGCCAGTCTCAGGGATTGTGTTTATTGGACAGCAAAAGTTCAGAACTTTTAAAAAATGGCAGCTTTATTCAGATATAGTCACATACCACACAATAATTCAACTAACCGTGTACAATTCTGTGGTTTTTTAGTATATTTATAGTTTTCTAACCATTGTCACAATTAAATTTAAAATGTTCATTACCGTTCTCCCCAAAAACCCATAATCATTTAGCAGTCATTCCTATTTGATATTTCCTGTAAATGAAATCATACAATATGTGGTCTTTCCTGAGCTTTTCTTTTCTTTTTCTTTTTTAAGGGAATGCCTAAGTACTTAATGGGAGAAGAAAAAACTCTTCTTTTGGCAATATTCATTGTTGATTCATCACAAAGGGGATCTGTCATTGCCTCTAGTCTCCATTCTGAATGACCACTTATAACCCATTACTCTAAATAATTATTCAGTTATGGTGACACTTCAGTTCTATATAAAATTATATGATTAATAAATGCTTTTCGATATTGATGGTTTTTGTTTAATGATAAAATAAGTAGCTTGATGGAATGACCTGATGAAATGAAGTGCATCCAATTATGATCTTATTAGAGAACTTATATGGTACATATCCTAAGGTTTTAGTAAATAATACATGAATTAAGTTGTAGTACATCTAGAACAGTGCCTGGAAAGTAGTAGATTCTTAGTAAATAGTCACATTTTCCTCCACCGTTCTTTGAATGTTAAACATTTACTCATATTTTAAGACATACAGAACAGATTTGAAGAAAATCTTAACCTAGCAGAGTGCTTTGAACATACTAGTTACTCAGTAAGTGCTTATTAAAGCAGGGAAGGGAGATTCAGACATGAATATGTGCATTATATACCTGTGACACTCT
>NW_006288853.1:1452207-1471641 GCF_000327345.1 Myotis davidii
TTTTAATAAAAAAACAGTTTCATATGCTGGACTAGGAGGCACCAATTATAATTTCATGTTCGAGCTGATATCAACTGCAGTTTTGGATAATTGACTGACTGCTGGGGTCCAACCCCAGCAGGTCCAGGGGTCCCCAAAGGTGTGGACGGAGTCGGCGAAGAAGGAATGACATGGAGACAGCGTTCAGTTGGTCAGCAGCCTAGCCAGGATCTCTAGCCAAGTTCTGGTTAGGATCTCTAGCCAGGTTCTGTGTCCATGTTCTCTTGCTAGGTTCTCCAGCCAGGTTCTGTAGCCATGTTCCCTCGCTAGGTTCTCCAGCCAGGTACTGTCCAGGTTCTCCAGCCAGGTTCCGTCACCAGGTTCTAGTCAGGTTCTCTTGCCATGTTCTATCCAGGTTCTGTAGCCAGGTTCTGTCTCTAGGATCTTCAGCCAGGTTCTCTCGCTAGGGCACTTAGTTAAGGGGTTTTATTCCCTCCCTAACTTCAGGGGAAAATCCCTACCTGGGGAAACAACCTTTCTCAGAGAGGTGACCTTGGTTAAAACACATAGTGCCCAGAAGGTGAGCAAACATATTAAGAACAGTATGCTATATATGCCAGGTCCCTTGAAACAGCAAGGATGGACCGGCTCCCAGCAACTGACCTTTTCTGGTTCACAATTCATCTACAACTCCAGATCCAGGCATGCTGGATCATAGCTAAAAGCCATCCCCATTGTTCATACTGTGGAAATGTTTCATGGCAAAGTCTCCAAGACACACCTGCCTTGTATTTATTTCATGCTAAAGGTCAGACTTTGAATTATAAGACTGCTTCTTAGGGAAGTCCAGTGGTTGACTGTCACAAGACCTTGCAGCTTGTAATTACCTTGATGAACTCATCAGGTTCCATCATCTGGTCCTCAGCTGTCCAACCTCAGAAATCTAATTTGTTTATCAAAAATTCTTATAGCGATCCAGTCCTTTAGCAAAGTACTTACAAACCAAACTCTGAAGAGAGTAATATAGCAGCCAGAATTTCAATTTGTTAATTTATAATGAGATAAATGGCTTTAGAACAAATATGTTCTTGTATTGACATAATTTTTTTTATCTATAAGCCAATGTATTTTTTAAACTAAAAAATCAATAAGAAGAAAAAATTTTAAATAAAAACTAAACAACTAAATTGAGATGAGAGTGTTGCTGTAAGGATTGTAGCAAGGCAGGTAATTGGTCGTGGCATTTGGCCATGTTGGACCGGGCCCATCACGAGCAGATAAGACTTTCTTAAATGAACAGCGCTGATTCTTTCTTTTCATTTCCCTTTCCTACCGGTCATTCTGATTACCTCCTCAAGTGCAGATATAGATGTAGATGTAGAAATAGATATAGACACACAAAGTTAATTTACATACACACATATATTTGATAGATAGATACCATCAATCCATCAATTATACAACAGCTAAATTTTGTTTCTTTCCCCCTCTCCCCCCCACCCCCCGTACTTGAGGCTTTGGGTTTTTTGTTTGTTTGTTTGTTTGGGGGGATTGGCTTGAGGGGAAACTCACTATTTTTTTCTATATGTAAACAAAATACACCCTTATTAGGAGGTTTTTTTTTAAGTACAACTAAGAAAAAATATGAGAGAAAAACCTCTAATAATTCTACTTCCTAGACATAACCATTTAAATTTTTGGAATATTGTACTCCAGAATTTTAAAAAATAAAATAGGGTCTATGTCAATTATAATTAAGAAATAAATTAAAAATAAATAAATAAAATAAGGTCATATTATACTGTTTTAAAGACTTTTTAAAATTTTTATATATCATAATTATTGTTCCACATTAAAAAAAATGTTTCCAATTTTATTCTAGTACAGTTCTTTATAAACATCCTCATAATTACATTGGAATGTTAGTTCTTTTCTTAAGGTGTCTAAATTTACACCTTAAAATTAGTCATTTTCTATTTTCTATTTTAATCTTTAGTGTCCAAGGTTCTCTGCTAATGTCTTCATGTTTTTCCTATAATATGAAATTTTTCATATTTATATATCGCTTTTTAAAGTTTTTATCATATATATCACATTTTAATTTTTAAATACTTTATTTTATACTAATTGTAATCTGAAGTAAGTAAAAAAAAAATTTCCTCATTTTTCAGTAACTGAAAAGATGAGTTAACTGAAGTATATGGAGTGATTTTCTCAAGATCATAGAGCTAGTGAGTGAGAGAGTTGGGTGGGGCTAGAAGGTTCTTTTTTCCTTAGATCAGTAATTTCTCTTTTGTGAGCAAGACTCCTGTAGAGCCATGAAGCAATTGTAAAAGGTCCACAAATCCATGTCTGGAAACAGAATAAGCATATTATTTATTGGAAAGTGTTACAAATAGTAAAACATAAACTTGTTGGAAATAAGTATTAAATTAATGGTTGTTTTTTATGTATTTTCTAAATCAATATATTAAAAATTAGATTTCTCATCACTTAGGAGACCCACAACATTTTTTAATGTTGGAAAGGCATCCTTGTACTTGAAAAAATTAGGAACCAGTGCTTTCAGCCTTTGGAGTTCACTGTATTTGCTCTCAAGTATTATAAAATGGCTTAGAACTCTTGAAAAAACCATGCTTCAAAAATATAGCCAGCAGTATTTTATCACAAATAAAATTTTCCCCATGATAGAAATTAGGCTGCCCAGAAATATTCTTACTAGGTCTTGTTCTTTAGAGCTTTCAAAGAAAAAAAATAGGTGATTGGAACTATAAAGACGTAAGACGTGAAGATATGAGACATGAAGCCAATACATGTGAACAGCTCTTCATTGCCATCATTTGCAGAAGCACCCTTGGCATTGTCAGGGTAGGAGAGCCAGTCATAAATCACATTGCAGACTGGAGGCTCTTGCCTCCCACCTGAAGTACTAATTGTTTCACAACTCTGCTAAATCGGAGTCCTAAAATCAGCCTCGTGTGGATCCTCAAGGCAGAACCCTTACAAATTCTTACTTCAGAGACTAATCAGAAATGAACACTTTAAGGAATTTTCTCCTTAAGCTTTCTTTAAAACACAAAACAGTTCTGACTGTTCATAAATAGGTTACCTGGAACTCTACGTAGTCATATTCAAAGAGACAGAAAGTAGAATCATGGTTGCAAGGATTTAGGGATAGAGGGGAATGGAAAGTTATTGTTTAGTAGGTAAAAAGTTTCAGTTTTACAAAATTAAAAAGATCTGGAGATAGAAGGTGATGATCGTTGTACAACATGAATGTACTTAATGCCACAGAACCGTACATTTAAAAATGGTTAGCATGGTAAATTTCATTTTATGAATATTACTAGAGGCCCAGTGCATGACATTCATGCACTGGAACGGGGGGTCCCTCAGCCCAGCCTGTGCCCTCTTGCAGTCCGGGACCCCTCGAAGGACATCCCCTGAGGGTTCCTTAGCATTGCCGCGGAGGTGAAAGAGGCTCCCACCACCACTGCTGCACTTGCCAGCCGTGAGCCCAGCTTCTGGTTGAGCAGTGCTTCCCCTGTGGGAGCACACTGACCACCAGGGGCAGCTCTTGGATTGAGTGTCTGCTCCATGGTGGTCAGTGTGCGTCATAGTGACCGGTTGTTCTGCCATTCAGTTGATTTGCATATTAGCCTTTTATTATATAGAATATCACAATTAAAAATAACTGATTTTTTAGAGAAAAGAGTAGGTTACCTGGAGACTAGATTTTCAAACAGGTTTTTCATTAGGACTTTTACTCACAAAATCAACGTAGAACAGAATTATACTAAGACATTTCATTTTTTTGGTATGAATTTGATTCAGAGATAGGTAAAAGATAATGTATACAAATTAACAAATACTTCTAAAAATTCCTGAATCATATCATCTTATGTATGGGGACACAATTCACAAAAACTTGAAGATAAAGAAAATATGCCAATAATAACTCAATACTCCAATTTTTTTTTCCTAGTACAATAAGTCCTCAGTTAACATTGTCGATAGGCTCTTGAAAACTGCAACTTTAAGCAAAATGACTTATAACAAAACCAATTTTACCAATAGGCTAATTAATATAAATAACAGTTAAGTTCTTATGGCATATTTCTGTTCACCCAAACATCACCAAGCTTCTAAATAAAGAACCAAAACACCAAAATAAATGCAGGCTATACATACATTTAAGAAAGATTAATAAAAACAAGTAAGAATAATTATTTTCCAACCCTTTTATTCCAGTTCAGGGTCACAGGTGGTCAGAGCCTCTCTCAGCAGCTCAGGGCACTGCAAGGATGCCTTTCCATCAAAGAGTGCATCACACCCACACCCAAACTCACCCATACAACTTAGACATGCCAGTTGACCTCTCGTGGACATCTTTGGGATGTGGGAGGAAACTTAAGAGTCCTGAGTGAAAACCCACACAGGTATGGGGAGAACAGTGCCAACTCCACACAGATAGTGGCCCCCACTCTGGGAATTTTTCTCATTAACATTATAAGGAAATGAGGAAATGACCTTGGAGGAAATGACATTTGAGCGAAACAACGTTATTCAAGGACCTGCTGTATTGAGTTGTGTAACTCTAGTTAATTATTCTTTTTGTATGTCAGTTTTCCTCATATGTAAAACATGAGTATTAAAGCAGATCTGCTGACAGGACTCATGAGAAATAGCTAATAAAAAACCATAAAACTCTTTTTAATTACAGTGCTAATATGTAGCCGCATTTAAAGAGTAGTATTTAAAACATCACTGTTCTTTGTTTTTCATGCCTGCCCCAGTTCATCATCATTAGCAGCATTTATTTAGCACATCTAAATCTGCTTCATTTTATTCCACATGGTGTTTATATGTATTGAACATTTATTTACTAGACAATTCAGAATCACAGAAAGACTACAATATTCTTCACTTCCCTAGATACCTCCTCTCCAGATCGCTTAACCTTAGCAATAGTTCTGTTTACCTGAGTTTCATACCAATCTTATGCTGACATCTTTTCTCAGATGAGATGAGAATTAAGATACTTACCAATACCCTCAGTTGCCATTTTCTTGTCATAAAGCACATACCATTAGGGTGGATATACTGCGGTGATATTTGTCACCACTCTACTTATTTGGCTAAAGAAGGCTTGTTTGATACGTGGTTGTCAGATCAAATTATAATTTAAATCCTTTAGCTATGTTTAGCCCCTTGGCAGTGGATGAGTTGAGAATTTAGAATTCAGAAGCAGATGGTTCGGGAGCAGGGTAACAGATAGGAAACATGTTACCTCTATGTCATGGGTTTGAATGTGAACTTGGTTGATCACGATTAATGTTCTATACAAGATGTAAAAGATCTGATTTCAATCTCTAATGAGCAGCACCCCATGTTACAAAAACTAGTTACTCTTGGCACTAATTAGCATTCTTGTTGTCAGCGTCAGGCTGGAAGCCAAGGACTGGCTGAATCAGCCGGGAAACCTGAACTGCTGCTGTGTCTGAGTCATCAGTCTAGATGGCCCATTCAGCTTGTGGCCTTTGCTTAGAGCTTACAGCTCAGCGCAACTGTATGCACCTCACTCCGTGTGACCTCACTAAGCCAGATTTAAAGACGTTCACTTAAAATATATCTTTTTACAGTAATAATGGTAATAATGATGGCTAACATTTATTGGCCATTTGCTAGGAGCCAAGTATTGTTCTAAGAATATTAACTTAATTATCTCAATAATCCTATGATGTAGGTACTATTACTTTCCCCATTTTTAAACAAAACATGTTTTTGTTGATTTTTGGAGAGAGAGGAAGGGAGGAGAAGGGAGAGAGAGATAGACATATCGATTGGCTGCCTCCTGCATGCCCGCTACAGGGGATCAAACCCACAACCCGGTCATGTTCCCTGCCCAGAAATGATATCAGTGACCTCTTGGTGTATAGGTCGATGCTCATCAACCGAGTCACACCCACACCAGCTGGGCTTCCCCATTTTTTAGAGATGAGAAAACTGAGGCACAGACATTAAATAACTTGCCTAGGGCTTCTCAGCTAATAAGTGGTGACTCTGGAATCAACCCTGAATATACTTACGCTCTGCCTAATTATAACATGTTTTTCTTTTTTCTTTACCATCTAACTATACCACTAAATTATATATATATATATATTTAAATTCTGTGTTTAAACCAAACAGGGCACACATCAATGTCTCAACTTTAAAATTGTTCATCTTCCTGTACTAGTTTATTTTTTTCCGAAAGAGGCCATGTATCTCTTAAATTTGATTTGGGTACATCATTATTTTTAACTTAAGGTACTTGAATAGCTTGATATTACAATGGCTTTTATGGCATCTATTTTTTGTTGTTTGAGATAAACATTACTTGAACTTAGAAACATTCTCTGACTTTATCTTTCTACATTAATAAAGAAGGGAAAATCAAATAAAATCTCGCCAACCACTCTATCCCAACACAAACAGTGAATGATCACCAAATAGTCCAGCTGCCTCTTTTTGTTAACATAGAAATTGGATTTTTTTCCACCTACTATTCATGCAAAATTAGAGAACAGATAAGTATATTTTTGAAAATCTGGGTCTCTTTTATGAGATTCTCCATGGTAGATAAGGAGGAAGTTTTAGTAGATTGAGATAAATAACCTTTAATAAAGTTAATTAGTAATGCAACCATTTTAATGGAGGAAATCAATTAACCTGCTTCTCACAATAATTTTCTTACAATTTAGTAAAATTTTTTACTAAAATTATTTGCTATAATTACCAGCTAGAAATAGAAAACAATCTATAATCATTTTTTGTATTTCTTTTAGTTGCCTTCTATACTCAGTTACTCAAGGCATGTTTTAAGTCTCATATGGCACATATTTATTGCCCCAGTTTTGCAAATAGATAAATTTTAGGGTGTTCCCCAAAATAGCTGTCTTCAAAGTTGATATGTAAACTTAATGTAATTCTATATAATAAAAGCCTAATATGCAAATTGTCCCCTTGGGTGGTCGTTCAACCTGGAGTTTGACTGCTCGCTATGACGTGCACTGACCACCACCAGGGGGCGGCACAGAACATGGTGGGGATCGGCAACATGGTGCTGGCAACGGGTTGCAGTGGAGGCGCTGCTGGCCCTGATGGACCATGACGAGAGCAAGACTGTGGCAGGATGGTGAAGCAGGTGAGCGGGTGGTACCAGGTCAAGGCGGGTGTGAGTGGGGGCCCGATCACCCTGCAGACTGCGACCAGCGGTGCAGCGAGGAGCAGGGCCACCACCCAGCTCCCAGGCGTTGAGGGAGCCGGGCAGGGGTTCCAGCCCTGATTGATTGCCCCGCAGGTGGGATGGTGGAGCAGGAGAGGGGGCAGCGCCAGGCCAAGGTGGGGTGCCAGATAGGGCTGTGAGGCTGGGGGTGCAAACTGGGGCCTGATCTCTGCAGGCCACCCTGAGGGACCACACCCATGCACAATTTTGTGCACCAGGCCTCTAGTAGTAACATAAATGCAATCTGGGTTTTACAGCTGATTTACATTTCCATGTAGCAAGGCCACTTAATTTTCCTATGTATAAAGCAATCATAATAAAGACCAACTTAAAGGGCAAAAACAGTTCTGTTGGGGTTTTGGGTTTGTTTTTTTTAAATCCTCACCCAAGGATATGTTTTTATTGATTTGAGAGAGAGAGCGAAACCTTGATCAGTTGCCTCCCATGAGCACCCTGCCCGGCCTGCGATTGAACCCAAAACCTTTCATTATACAGAATGATGCTCCAACCAACTGAGCCACCCAGCCAGGGCAGTTGTTCTGTTTTTGTTTTTTAATTCGAGCATAATAGCCAATATATGATATACATAACTTTGAAAAGATAAAATGCTAAGTAAATATCTACCTAAAACATAATGACCATATGGCCTCTTATGCTTAATTTCACTATGTCTAGTAATTTTCAGACAGACATGCACAGAGAGAATTGTTTATTACTTATTGTTGCTTCAGTTCCTTTAAGTTGTTTCTTTGACCAGAGAGAGGGAATCATCCAGATTCCCAAGGACTTAGAAGGACTTGGAAGAGAGTCACTAAATCAACATAATCTCAGTATCACTGGCGCTCTCCTGATTGTCACTCTACATCTTCTGAGTTTTCTTTTCTTCAAATTAATCCCTAGATACATGACTAACAAGCATGGATGCCTCTGAGAGGTGGTATGGTGTAGTAGAAAAGAGCTAGGGCTTAGAAGCATCACATAAACCTGGATATGAATCATACTCTGAG
Source organism: Myotis davidii (assembly GCF_000327345.1). Classification (NCBI taxonomy): domain Eukaryota; kingdom Metazoa; phylum Chordata; class Mammalia; order Chiroptera; family Vespertilionidae; genus Myotis; species Myotis davidii. The sequence continues at coordinate 1,460,464 of NW_006288853.1, forward strand.
TGGCCTTATACAAATTGTTTCTCTGATCTTCAGTTTATTCCTCTATAAAAAAATGAGGATAGCCCTGGCCGGGTAGCTGAGGCTAGAGCATTATATGCCAAGGTTGTGGATTCGATCTCCATATAGGAATCAGCCAATGAATGCATACAGGAGTGAAACAACGATTTCTCTCTCTCTCCTCTCTCTCATCAAAAGAAATTTTTAAAAAATAGAACAGAGTATAATGATAGAGGCCTTTTTGGATAATCTCACGGCATACTTCCTGAGACTTTTTCAGATCCCCAAATTTGCAAAAACCACAGTAGCATATGATGTTTTCAGTTTCATCCTCCATAAACTGGGATAATGACCCATACTTCCTGGGTTGTTGTATTAAACTAAATTATATATATTACATATGAACAACAAAGCTTGGTTGGTGTGGACACTGGGCTGGGTCAGTTAGGGTCTCTCGGGTAGCTAAGTAATTCATTTTGGCTTATCTACCTTTCAAGAAGTCCAATTTGGAGTCAGTCACAAATAGTTGAAATCTTGATCTAAATAAGAGAAAATTTATATATGTCTTAAGTATACTCTTTATTTCTAGAAAAACAGGGAGCTTAGTCTGTGACTTGAGCTTGTATCCCCAAAACCAGAGCATGTGAGTGGACAGAATTGCCCCTCAGCTAGCTATGGGCAGTAGAATCTTGAAGCCAAAACTCAAGAGAAGTAGTGTGTGGAGGAAAAAAAAAAAGAAAAGTATGATTTCATGGGACAGACAGAAAGCAAGGACCTGATATAAAATCAAGGTTGTACAAAGGTGGTTATAAAAAATAGTAGTAAGCTAGTTCAGGAGGATACCTCTTACAGAGCATCTATGGAAGAACTCTTGGGTAAGGTGGGTGCTGTAAATGGCCCCAAGCCTATTACCAAAGCAAGGGGGCCCCATACCAATTGTCCCAGGAGTTGTGGGCATCCACTGAGCCAAAGCACATATAGTTCCTTAGTCAGTGACTGGTGCACAGTGAACATCCCAGTCATTTTTAGCACCTTTTCTTATTTGAATTGATTCTTACTAGTATTTCTGTGTTAAACTAATATCAAACCCATTAATTGCAATTAAATCAATTAATGTTGTTGAGAGCTTAGGTCATTTGCTCTTTCCTGGCACACAATAAGTATTCAGTAAATATTTGTTGAATTGAGTAAATAACTTAGAACAACTCAACAATATATTATTTTTTTATGGCACACCATGGACAAATAATTAAGTGCCTATCTTGTGCCATGCCTTGAGTTTCGAACTGTATAGCCTATAGAGAAGTTTTTCAATGACTCTGATTCTCAAGGAGTTGATCTAGTTAAATAGATGAAATATAAAATATATAAATGAAAAATTAGTTTAATTCAGCAATCTGGTGCACAGTGAACATCCCAGTCATTTTTAGCACCTTTTCTTATTTGAATTGATTCTTACTAGTATTTCTGTGTTAAACTAATATCAAACCCATTAATTGCAATTAAATCAATTAATGTTGTTGAGAGCTTAGGTCATTTGCTCTTTCCTGGCACACAATAAGTATTCAGTAAATATTTGTTGAATTCAGTAAATAACTTAGAACAACTCAACAATGTATTATTTTTTTATGGCACACCATGGACAAATAATTATTAAGTGCCTATCTTGTGCCATGCCTTGAGTTTCGAACTGTATAGCCTATAGAGAAGTTTTTCAATGACTCTGATTCTCAAGGAGTTGATCTAGTTAAATAGATGAAATATAAAATATATAAATGAAAAATTAGTTTAATTCAGCAATATAAGAAATATTGCAAAAAACTAGATCACTAATTACTAATTGCATAGTTATTGGAAGAAACTGAACAAAGGCAAGGAAGAAAAAGAAGGCATGGAAATATTGGTAGAACTTTTTGATTGGAGACAAGAATTTCTGTAGAAAAACAGATTGTTTATATTTTATAGGTTCAGGAAGATCACATTTGTGATGACACCAAGGCTTTTCTTATTCTTGGTTGAAATTTGCACAATATTTCAGGCCAGTGGACTGTATAAATAGGCTTAGCTCCAGCTCAGTTTACACTGTAGTAAATGTTTGTGTTAAGCTTATCTGTGACATTATCTGTTTATTTATTCCTTTTATTGACACTGTCACCTACATTTTCAGTTAAAGCTTATTGTCTAGGTTGGCAGATGAAAGGAGAGGATATCTGAAATATTAATAGGAGACTGGTTAGACTAGGTTTTAACTAATCCAGTCTCAGTTTGAAATAGAGAACAATTGCATGATAAGCAAAATGAATAAAAAGGCAAAACAAAAATGGGTTTCAAAAAAAAAATAAGGAAGAAACAATAAAAAAAAGAGGGGGATAAAAGGGGTTTCCAGGTCTTCCTACATTAAGGTATGCTGCCTTTCTTTGGTAGGAAGTTTGCTAAAGCTAGAAAACACCAAGTGAATAGATTCATAGGCAAATAAAAATGTGAACTTGGTTAAGGATATGAAATACAAATTCATTTGAAATTTCCATGGCTTATATTCTCCAACATGTTCCGCTATACTCTTCTCTCCTTGACAAGTTGCTTTCATTCAACATTTACTAATTTCATGAGAGGTTTCATGTAATAAGATGATAACTTGTCAGAAATGTGTATTAGCACTTACTATTTCAATTTTTATTCATCTTCATGGTGAAAATAGCCCGACACTTAGTCATATGCTATTTTTCTGTTCTCTTGCTGGTTTCTGTTAAATAAACACCAAGTCCCTGAAATCAAATTAATAGCTTTAATAACCCTTTGCTCATCAATACATATGAAAACAATGGCAAGTTTCCTCCTTCAGGTAATTTTTTAGCTTTTGAACTAACCTGCATCATTATTCTTTATGAGAAGGCAGTAGGGGACAATGAAAAGAGAATCTGTTTTAAACTAAAAGGCCTAGGTTTGAATTCACCAGCTCACTGTGCAGCTCACTGGTTGAGTAACGTTGAGAAAGCTAAAGTTCTTTAAGCCTCAGTTTCCTCCTTGTCATATGCAGCTAACAGTACCTTGCAGAGTTGCTATGAATAGTAAATAAGAGATAACTGAGAAGGCTGCTCCGAGCTTAGCTTAGCGTATACTCGGAGGAAATGTTCGTTCCCATTTCCCTTCCTTCACATTGTTAGTGTTAGTGTGGTTATTTGGGTCATGCGTAAGAACAGTGAACTTTGTCTTCAGCTTTCTGAAATGTCGGTGCTGCCCCAAAATAGAATCTGAGTGGAATCACCCAGAGGCTGGCATACTGGTATTTAAGATATTTAGTGCTAAGGTTATGAAGAGAGAGTATGCCAATTGTTATTCTTCTACCCCTAACTTGCAAAAATTGTACTGACCCGGGTTGATGTGCTGAGTAATAACACCAAAGCATTTACATTTACTTTCGAAACAGCACAGCTCCTAAACTGTCTCTGCATAATGACTATCATAGAAAGAAACAAAAAATAGGCCTGTCAAAGCATTCCGACTGCCCTCCAGTGCCCTACCCTTCAGCATTCATGCCTAATGCATATCAATTCATGTCCTCGGCTAAAATATTGCAGCTAGATTGTATCGGAAAGCATTGGTGTTTTCCCTCTCTATTTGCTCTTCTATTCATTTGTTTAGTCATACAAAAGAATTTCAAGGTTGGTTTTCAGTCAGAAAAATTATAAACTTGTAATTCACCATAGCATTCCTTTAAAATACTTACTAAAAGAGAGAGTATGTTTACGTTCATTTTTGCCCTTCCTCCCCGCCCCAAAAAAAAACCTTAAAAATGTGAACATTTAAATATTTGTAGTGGTTTAAGAGCATAGGTTTAGAGTTAGCCTTGGATTTAATCCTGACTCAGTTGCTTGGTTGTTGTGTGACCTTGGGCAAATTTTTAACTTCTTTCTAAGCCCCAGGTTCTCATTTGTAAAATTAAAATTGCCTACTTCATAGATGGTGGAAGGAATGCATAAAATAAAACACAATGTCTCTAAAGCGCTTAATATAGTGCCTGGTACATAGCTAAGGAATGTTACCTCATTTCTACCTACATGATATATTCATGTGTGTTAATAAAATCATTTATTAATGTGGTGAAAAGTGTGAATCAATTGTACACCTTCAGGACTACACACTTAATACTAATTGTTCTGAATTTCTTCAGTGGCATAATCGTAATCACAGGGTGCTCTTTTAAAAAAATTCTGGGAACAAATTTTCTTTTTGAAAATAATACTTTCTACAAATTGTAAACTTTGATATGTGCTACATAGCAAAACCACAAGTAACAGGAACCTTATCGGGTTTTCATAGAAACCACATAGTAAAGTTTTTATCTCATGAATATTATAATAATTGGTTGTTTTCCATAAATAATTTGATACATATATTTACCATAATCTAAGTTTTGTATCAATAAAAGGTATGTACACATTTGCAACCTCTATGTGGATATTTTGTGCACTCTTTCTGCTTTTAAAAAAAATGTTATTCTTATTACCCTTCTCATCTAGTCTAAAGAGAGATCCAGAAAGCCTGTTTCCTTAGTCATTATCCACCCCCACCATCCCTTCAGGCTAAGAACATCGTGCAGACTCGAGTTATTAAAGTTGATCTGAAAGAGCAATCTGTTCTAAACGACTGTCCCTGGACCTGCCGCGGAACCCTGTAAATACCCTTCATTACTCTGTCGGGGCAGTATCACATTTCTTCATGCTACTTTCGTGGCTGACACAAGTTAGGCAGTGAGATTTAGACTTTGGATGATCCTCGTTGAGTGATGTAGGAATAGTGCTTCTTCTGAGACAGGTAACCCAAAATTTATTTCTCAGTATAATGTTTGAAAATAGGTATTCTGTTTATAGTTGTTTTTTTAATCCTCACCCAAGGATATGTTTATGGATCTTTTGGCGGGGGTGTGGGGGGGCGCATTGAGAGAGAGAGAGCGAGAGAGAAGGAGAGAGAGAAACATCAATGTGAGAGGGAAACATCGATTGATTGCCTCTGGTACGCACTCCAGCTGGGACCGAAACCACAGCCTAGGTATGTGCCCTGACTGGGAATCAAACCTGAGATCTTTTGGTGTACGGGACAATACTCCCACCAACTGAGCCACACTGGTTAGGGCTGTTTATAGTTTTTAAAAATGTTTTTATTTTTTAAAAGTAATTAGGTTTTGAACTCATGTTTTAAAAATGTTTTTAGTTTTAGTTTTAGACAAGCATTTTCAATACCATTTAGATAAAAAATGATATTTTTAAGGATTTAATTGTATTTTTCAATTACATTGTACCATGGAGTTTGCATAAGACCCTTTATAACCTACCATACATACATCTTTTTGGATAGTAATAAACTCGTCTCTGGTATGACTATTTTTATCATTAACAAAAGTTAAAAATATATATACATGCTTCTGTTCTTTAAAATAAGACATAGAGGTTTTGTTTTTTATTTATCTGATATTGGAGAGAGGTACAATATAAATCTACAAAGTTTTTTTTAATCCTCACCTGAGGATATGTTTTTATTGATTTTTAACATTTTAAAAAATTGATTTTAGAGGAGAGGAAGGGGAGAGAGAGAGAAAGAGCAATATTAATGTGAGAAAGAAGCATCCACTGGCTGGCTGCCTCCCATTCGAGCTCCAAATAGGATTGAACACAAAACCTAGGTATGTGCCCCGACCTGGAATCAAACCTGCAATCTTTTGGTGTACTGGACGATGCTCCAATCAACCGAGCTATCCGGCCAGTTTGTAAATCTACAAACTTTAAACAAAACGTATTGAAACTTTGGTGTATGTGAGCAGTTTCTTTTAAAGAATTATAACCCATTGCAATATGGAAAGAGAGCAAATACAAAGTTTGTTTATGAATCCACTAGCACAGAAATTCTCGCGTGCTTTATCCTCTAGGTAGACGTCCTCTGTCAGAGGTCTTCCAGATTCCTTGACATTCTGTGGATCATCCCAATGGGAATGAATTGTTTCTGTAGCTGAGTGACTGTATTAAGAAAACAGCTGAAGGCAAGCACAGGATCATGTTCAAACCATAATAAACGCATGGGTTGGATGGGCTACTTAACTTTATGGGGAAGGCTTAAGACACGTAACCTTTTGCTTGTTTGTCACTTATAAATTTGTTTTTATCTATGTTAGATTGTTTTTAAGTTTTAAAAATTATTCTTTGTGCTAAAGAGCTCTGGTAAAACCTGAACTAGTAGGTTTCTGGTATAATGTTTATATGATTAGTACTGAGGATACACAGGATAGTGACTGCATTATCTGGGAGCAGAAACTAATTTTTAAAATATAAAATCTACAATAAGAGTTTGATGTAAGCAAGGTGTCCACAGTTTCTGAGTATTATTTGTTAAAAATATTTATATCCACCTTTTTTTCAAAGAGCTCAAAAAACTTTGTACACTATCTACATATGAAATGTTATAACTATGAGAAGAGAAATATTATTCCTATTCAGAAATTCTTTGGCTCTTTCTTCTGTAACTTTTATGTATTTTAAGTCTTTTTTTAAAAAAAATATATTTTATTGATTTTTTACAGAGAGGAAGGGAGAGAGATAGAGAGTTAGAAACTTCGATGAGAGAGAAACATCGACCAGCTGCCTCCTGCACATCTCCCACTGGGGATGTGCCCGCAACCCAGGTACATGCCCTTGACCGGAATCGAACCTGGGACCTTTCAGTCCGCAGGCCGACGCTCTATCCACTGAGCCAAACCGGTTTCGGCTATTTTAAGTCTTTTTAAGTTGTTCCTATTGATTCCTAATCCCACTGCCCAACCAACTCTATTGTATATTTCAGTATGAGTCTCTTCAGAATTCTGTATCTGGGTGAAAGGTAGAGTACCAGGCTTATCATGGCAGCTTGCAGGGAAGTAGAAATGTGTCTACTTATGGTTTTTGTAAGCATTTTCCTTTGGAAAATCAACTTGTAGCATATTTATTTGCTACCTGAAATAGAGGTTCCAGGCCAGCCAGCATGGCTTAATGATTGAGCATTGACCTATGAGCCAGGAGGTCATGGTTCAATTCCGGTCAGAGCACATGCCTGGGTTTCGGGCTTGATCCCCAATAGGGGGCATGCAGGAGGTAGCCAATCAATGATAAGGAAGGAAGGAAGGAAGGAAGGAAGGAAGGAAGGACCCACTTTCCAATGTTCCTACCCAGGACCTGGTAGCGTTTATCTTGATTATGCTTCAAGTTCTGAGTGGGATAGTGGGAGAAGATCCTCTCTTTAAATAAAAAAAAAGGAATTTGGAACATCTACATAAATTGAAAATGCAGAAACACAATTAAGTAGTCTTGAGGTTAGGGTTAGCACAGGATTAGTAAAGAGAGCATATGAACATGTACAGTGAAGGTCTGGATTACTGTGATACAGAAAATGCCTATCCATATAATTCATCTCTTCTTGTTTTGTTTTTAACCCAGATTATTTAAATTTTCCTGAATTTTTTTCATTTTGCTTGTATAAATAAAAAGCTCCATAACAAAAGGTGTAGTGAAAACTCTGATGTGATCACAATAAACAAATAAATTTTATAGCTATTCAATATCCTATAAGGAGTTTTAGGATGACTGAAAAGAATAAAAATTCTCTTAGTAATTTCCATGAGGTCAGGAATTTTTATATATTTTTTGCACTGCTTTATATCTACTACCTGGTACATGGTAGACATTAGGTAAATATTTGTTGAACGAATGAATGAATTAATGAAAAGCATGCTACAAGCAGTTGTGTGATTTAAGAAAGCTAGATTTAAACCAATTATTTCATGCTATCCAAATCTAAGAGTGATCCTTTAAAAAACAAAAAAACAACCAATGGCATTTTTCTGAATTTTCAAAACCCAGGCTTCTACCAAGATTGATGATGATGATGTTATTATACTCTTAATCTGTATTAATCCATAGGATTCACTTTTTCTTTCCAAATTCATATTCTGAAAATGTACTAAATTAATATCAAAGAACCTATACTTTGACAAAGTAGGTTTTTGAGCAAATGTTGGTTTGATTAAGGATTCTTTTTTAAGGATTGGGAATGCTTATGAAAGAAGATGTCTGGCATAGAATAATATATGAAAAAGTTATTCCAGATACTACACATGAATAGGAATTGTAAAATATTATATTAAATAGTAATTTTGACTTTTAAATAGTACATGATTATTTTCTTTCTGAAAAGTAAGTTCAAACTAATTTGTTACTGGGTTTATTCTAAGGCTGTTGTTTTTTTCTTCTCCATCTTTTCTGTGATCTCTACTTAACAGTTGTTAATGTTAGTTAAAACTTGTTAAGCTAAGCTTTTGGACAAACCATTCAAAAACTTGGCAGCTTCATATTGTTTCATTCATTTTCATAGCCAAATTTCCTAAAATGTATCAGTGATTAAATGAGAGTCAATTTCCCATTAATTAAAAAAATAAAAATATTGATATATTTAAAAATAATGCCATTTTCTTTGACAGATGGAATGTGGTATGATAAACTTAGTATTAATTTCAAACAAAAATCAATAAACATTGGGCCTCTAGCTATAAGAGAAATTCTACAGGTAGAAAAATTGATTGACCCCCACCACCACCCATAGGTGCTGTCCCACTGTGGAATCCCTTTGCTCAGTTTTCTCCTATCCAATCAGGTGGAATGTTTGACAGGCACATGGTTTATACAGCTCAAAATAACTTGGGACCTGTGAGCTGACAAATGCTCTGGCTCCGGTGGTGACAGGTTGTCCAGCTTCTTACAGCCATCTTCACTGAAACTAAGGTTAACTCCTCACTCTCTATGGACGGCTACTTTCTATTTCCAAGAGCGTGAAGAATTTTCTTTTTCTCCTGTGCATTCATCTAAACGTTCTCCTTGGATAACAGTCATCACAGTGGAGTGCCTGGGTTGGACATCCTCATCTGGGTCAACTAAAAAAAGAAAGGTAATATTCAGATTTAAGTTCTCAAGTGTGTTTTGATAACAGGGCACTGATAATGGGAAAGGGGATATTTCTGAGGCCTAAATACTGTTATTCAGTTTAAAACCTAGGATAGCTTTATAATTATGTATGATGGGACACAATATCACATGCAAAATGAAGTTCTCTACATGTAAAGATTTTGGAGGAGATTGATGAAATTCCCAGGGATCAGAGCCTACTTGGGTACTAAGGAAAAATATCTCAACAGAGGAAGTCACGACATGCTGCATATATCATTGGAATTTTCCACACATTTACTTATGACAGTAATGGTGTTTGTATAGAGAATATACATGCAATGCCTATTTCCTTCTTATAGGAAATAAAATATAAAATAATATTATCCATAGTGAAAGACTTTTACATTTTTTTATCATGTAAGAGGATATGCTTGCTATATTTAGAGTCGGGAGATCTGCTCCCTGGATTAATGTACACAACAGCTGCAGAAAGTTTTGCTCAAAGGACATTGCTCTTTCTTTCTCCTTTCTCTCTCTCTCTCTCTCTCTCTCTCTCTCTCTCTCTCTCTCTCTCTCTCTCTCTTTTCAGCTGCATCAGAAAGACACTTGACAGTTAGTGGCAAATGTTTGGCCCGGTACATTGCACTATTAGCAGTAATTAAGTGCACATCTTGCATTATATTTTAAAAACTGTATAAGCAAAGAAAAGGAGAACATGGGTTAATCTGTATTTGTATTCCCCCAAAGTGAACATTATAGTAACAATGCTAAGAAATTTCGTTACTGTATCAACATATTTTTACTCATACTTATTAAAAATGCTAGCATTAGTTTGAAAGAATAAAACAGCTATTCTGTTTTCTTTCTCTAAAAATTACTATGATTCAATTACTTTCACAGTAGTAATAATTAAATGAATTCTGCAGGCTCTAACATAAAAAGTTGTCATACCTTTTTAGTCTCTCCTTAATAATAACTCTTAGGTTCACAGAAAATTCATAATCCTTTTCTAGGAATTTGAGAATGTATTTACTTATAACTATAAAAAATTTTAGAACAAAAATTAAAATGTGCTGTCTGACACATGATTTAACAACAAGCAAAATATTTAAAATCAAGGGCATCCCAGGAAATCTGAAATATATGGGCACTCTACTTACTTTGTCAAGAGACAAAATTATAATCATTACAGAATCTTATAATAATGGACTATGAAACAAACAGCTGGACACTATCCAAATTCTGGAAGTTTGTCCTAATTCCCACTTATAGAATATGGCTAATGCTATTGAAACTCATAACAATGTGTTAAAACCCCAGTGTTCCACTTATCAATGTTGAATATAGACTCTGTTACATGTTTCTATTACAATGTGTTTCCTGGAATAGACTCAGAACTGCAGTTCATAAACAAAAGAAACTGAATGAGTTTTTATGCAAGACAGGGCTTTGGAATTCATAGAGATCTTTCAGATTTACGTTTGAAGATATGGGACAGCAGGTAATCAGGTTTAATTGTGAAAGGTCTTTAATGAACTAAGGTTAGTATATGAAAGGTGACAAATTTTTAAATTTAAAATTTTCAACAGTTAATTCCTATATGTAATAGGAGTAATAAACTCAGCTCACTAACCTGAAAGTATAAGACAAATAATACTACTAATCCCAGAATAATTAGTTTCCTTCATTGACATTGAGATGTGACAAAGGCATTGCTTGTTTCATGGTGTTATTGCCAAGACAAAAAAGTGAAAAGGTCTTAACGAATTCTCTCTCTTAAGAGATAAAGAAGAATCAAGCACCAGGGAGGTACTTTCTTAAATTTTTATGGTGCTTCATAGTTGACAAGGAGCTTTAACAACTACTAGAACATTGCATTTTTGCCTAAGAAATCAATCCCAGTAAAGAGGGAATGGTCTGTTTAGAAATTTGAGAGCATATTTTCAGCAGATGCATTTTTGATGGGCACAAAAGTTGGCATGACTATACCTGCAGTCACTAAAGAGTCCTTAGAGCTCATGTATATCAGAGTCACCTTGACAAGCTACACATTCCTCTGCTTGGAATCACAATACACTCCACACTGTGGGAGGAGCCCACAGAGCCTTCCCACCAAGTTCTTGAACTAGAACTAGATCCTGAGATCTGGAGCCTATTTGGGACACTTGCTCCTCTCCCAATCTAGCACATGTATTATGTCAAGGGGGCGGGGGGGGGG
>NW_006288853.1:1471668-1493574 GCF_000327345.1 Myotis davidii
CATTTCTTTTTTTCAAACCCTTAATATCACACACACACACACACACACACACACACACACACACAAAATGACAAAAATATTAAGAGACCGAGAGGACAAAAATGTTAATTTTTTTCTTATTTAAAATGAATCTTTGTGTTCATGGGGATTGAATAGTTTCCTCATTTGGGATTTCCTGTATATTAAGTCCATCATGAATAGTGAGATCCTGAGAGTGGTGTGAAACCTCCCATGCCTATCATTTTTGTGACTACCACAAACCCTTTTTGGGTCCTAGATTCCTGAAGTCTTCTTGCTTGCCTTCCATTAGCCTTTCTATGGGTCGTAGAATTTACTTTTACTGATTTCTTTGCTATCTTTCAGATTAAATACTAACTTTGGGCTCTAGGCTTCAGTATCCTTTACACTAGTGGTTCTCTATGTGATTATCTTCTTCTGTATATGAAAACGTACTGGTATGTTTCATAGTAACCCACCTTCCCTCCTCTCATTCAAATGAAATCTTTACTTTCTTGCCAACTTCCTATACTTACCAATTTGATTAAAACAGTATAAGAGAATGGCCTGCACACCTTTGACCTATTATCTAAAAACCTTTTCACATTTAAAATGCCTGCCCTTGAGGTATTCCCTTAATTAAACAGATTCCTACTAATTTTATGTGTCACCTCTGCTGTCTCTTTATTTCAGCATTCTCTCCTAAAGGACACATTTCATTTGTCTGTATTTGTTTTATCTGCTGTTTTTCCTCTTTCAAACTGAAAGAGGAATTAAAAGAATGGGACTTACTTCCATATTGTTACTGACGTATTTCCATATATCCCAAGTTCTTACTCGGGTAATGTAATATATAATAACTTACTAATGCCACCCACACCAAAATCAGACTAGAAATAAAACTAAGATGGGGATGCTCACTGTCAGAGTGAGGGGATGACTTTGTAACAATGAAGAAGGATTTACCTCCAAGTGCATTCCATCTACAGCCAAATTTTAAAAAGATGATCTGTACCCAACTCTGCGGGACTCGTCTATATGTAATGGGATTTGGTTCTTGGCCCAGCAGGAGTTTCTCCAGAACTGATTAAAATACTTCTCTTGTGTGACATATTGGGGTATAGAAGGCAAGACAAACTGGTCAATACCAGCATTAAAGAGAGGGAGCAAAGTCTAATTTTGTCAATCATTCTTCCTGTAAAGAACATTCTGGCAGTTGCCTGGCCAGTGTAGCTCAGTGGTTGAGTGTCACATCCTGGGCAAAATAATTACACATCAACAGAAAAGAGTTACCTTAAATTTGTATAGTGTTCTACATTTCTAAAGTGCTTTCCCAAAGAAAATTATGAAGAGTAGTGCTGAGTTAACACATATTAAGAAATACAGCCCTAACTGGTTTGGCTCAGTGGATAGAGCATCTGCCTGTGGACTGAAAGGTCCCAGGTTCGATTCCGGTCAAGGGCATGTACCTTGGTTGCAGGCACATCCCCAGTAGGAGGTGTGCAGGAGGCGGCTGATCAATGTTTCTCTCTCATTGATGTTTCTAACTCTCTATCCCTCTCCCTTCCTCTCTGTAAAAAAATCAATAAAATATATTTTTAAAAAATAAAATAAAATATATTAAAAAGAAAAAAAGAAATACAGTCATTTGCTGCTTTACGAGCATATGCTCTGAGAAAGGTATCATTAGGTGATTTCATCGGGCGACCATCACAAACCTGGATGTTCTAGCCTTTTAGTTAATTGTATGTGCTATACTTTTATAAGACTGGCAGCATAGTAGGTTTATTTACACAAGCATCACCACAAACACATGAGTAATGTAGTCTGAGCCCTGACAGTTGACTTGTTATGTGTGTGTAATGCAAATGCCTGATTACCAGGCATCTACTTAAACTAAGGCTATCTAGAATAAATGCATTGCCAGTCTCAAGATTAAATAAATAACCAAGCTGCCTCACCCTACTGAGGTGCCTTTGTTTTAGAAATCTTGGTTGATTTTGATAACTGGCCATTTGGGTGACTTGTTTTTTTCCTCTTCCTATGCCTTAAGTTATGACTCTTATGTATGTTTTCTTAAATGTTTTAAATTGATTTTTAGAGAGAGAGGAAGAAAGAGAGAGTGTGTGAGAAACATTGAGGTGAGAGCAAAACATCAATTGGCTTCCTCCTGCATGTCCCATATGGGGGATGGAGCATGCAACCTGGGGCCCTGACCAGGAATGGAACTGGCAACCTTTTGGTGCATGAGACGACGCCCAACCAACTAAGTCACACCAGCCAGGGCATGATTCTTTCTTTCTTTCTTTCTTTCTTTCTTTCTTTCTTTCTTTCTTTCTTTCTTTCTTTCTTTCTTTCTTTCCTTCTTTCCTTCTCTTTCTTTCTTTCTTTCTTTCTTTCTTCCTTCCTTCCTTCCTTCCTTCCTTCCTTCCTTTCTTTCTTTCTTTCTTTCTTTTCCTTCCTTCCTTCCTTCCTTCCTTCCTTCCTTCCTTCCTTCCTTCCTTCCTTCCTCTCTTTCTTTCTGTTGATATTTTTTTCAATTCTCATCCAAGGATATTTTTCCATTGATTTTCAGAGAGAGTGGAAGCGGGGGAGAGACACAGAGAGAGAAACATTGATGTGAGAGAGACACATCGGTTGGTTGTCTCCCATATTTGCCCCAACAGGGCCAGAGATTGAGACTGCAACTGAAGTATGTGCCCTTGGCCAGAATAGAACCTGAGACCTTTCACTCCTTGGATCAGCTCTCTATCCACTAAGCCAAACCAGCCAGGACTGGTATTTATGTCTTAAATTCACCAATAAATAGTGAACCCATGAAAACCTAGGCTACCACCCTCGACTCCAGTAAAAGGAGAACGCCCGGCTCCTGCCCCCTCTCTGTCTCTCTCTACCTGCAACCTCGCTGTTGCCCCAGGCATATTGTGCATGCTGCCGGGCCTGTAAGTAATAAACTCTTTTTTGTTGTTGTTCAGAGTTTCCTATTGGTGATTGCTGAAGGGTATCTTGTATTATACTAAGAACTATAAGGGTCAGTTCAGTTGGCACATTGGTTTAGAAAGGGGAGGTGTGTATGGGAAAGTTTAGTGGCCCAGCTGAGTCCCCAAGCATTTCTAGCCCTTCTGGATAGCCTGAGAGCACAAACGGTAATGCTTTGCACTAGTACTTTACGACATTTCCACAGCAATACCAGCAGGAGGTAATAAGAATGTTTTAGCTCTACTATACAGTAATCATATGGGACCACCATTGAATATATGTTCCATCATTGACCCAAACATTGTTATGTGGCACATGACTGTATACCCAAGGGTATCAGCATCAAGTTTTGTTTGTATGAACCGGACTCTTACATTTTTAGCAAGTTTTTTAGAGATCTTCTTTTCAGGAAAAATCCAAGGAAAAAAACAGGGATATTTAGCAAAGTAAAGAACATTCAATAAACATTCTATGTGGCCGAGTTAGTCTACATGATTTACTAATCTGTCATGATTATTTATGCCATATTGTTTCATTTTTAACCTAGGACTATTTCACTACAACCATGACCTGTTTTCAAGGGCAGTTGCTCCTTCTTGTTTTGAAAATGGCATAAAATCTAAGTTTCAATTTTGTCAGAAGCAGAAAGAATACCCTAGGTGAAATGTCTAAGAGAACTTTTAATTTCCTTTCCTGAAACCTGCTCTTGGCTCGTTCGAGTAAATCATTCCACCACTCACCTATTTGCTCAAGCCGTAATTATTGTGGTCACCTTTTACTCTGCTCTTTCTCTCACATCCCACACTCTATCCATCAGCAAATCACACTGACTCTACTTTCAAAAGATAGCTCAAATCTGACCACTTCTCACCCTTTCCCACCGATAACCACTCATTGATCCAAGACACCACCATCTCTTGCATAGCATATTGTAATAGTCTCCTAATTGATCTGCTTATTTCCACATTTGCCCCCTTTAACTTGATTCTTTGCATAGTAGCCATGATTGAACTTTTTCAAAACCATTTCATCTGCTTCTCAAAACTTTAAAATGGTGTCCCATTCACACATTTAATAAAACTTAAAGCAATTCCTTACATGATCTAGCCTTGTACCTCTGTGACTTCACTCACCTCCTGGCACACTGGGCTTGACTCAGACACAGCAAACATTTACCTGTCCTGGCTTTGACACTTTCTTCTTCCTCAGCCAGGAGCATTCTTCCCCCAGGTGGTCACATGGAGAACTTCTCCGCTGTGTCAGAAGTTTTGACTGACTTTCCCACTAAAAGAGCACACCACCCTGCCTTCCCCATCATTCTTGATTCCTTGTCCGACTTGATTTTTCTTCTTAATATTTATATCTTTCCCACTAGATTGTCAACTCCACAAAGGTAGGGGCTTTGTCTTTTGTTCACTGTTGAATCCACAGTGCCCAGAATATCACATAGTAGATGCTCAATAAATATTTATCAGACAAATAAGAAAGCTAGAGTATACATGACAGCACTTGGGCTTGTTAAAAGTACAAATTTAATAGCAGATTTTAAATTAATGCTTGAAAGAGAAAGTGATACATTTTCCTATTTCCTATTTTAGGTAATATTTATCAGTTTAGCAATTTATGTATGCATTTACATCTGAGAACCCTCTGAGATGGAATTGTTATTATCCTATTTTATAGATGAGAATAACTGAGATTCAGATGCATTAAATGACTTGCTCAAGAATACAAAGTTATTCAGTGTTGCAGCTGAGATACAAACCCAGGTTTCTGATTATAATCAGATCTTCTTTGATACTTCTGGGATGAAAACAAAGCTTAATTGCACTACTTATTTTATCCACTATGAATAAATTTACATTTGAAAGTCACCTAGAAGTTATGTACATATTTATATTTTATATTTATATGTAAAACGTACTTATATTTTTTCTGTACCTGTAAGTTTTCTTTGAAAACATGATTTCTGTTTATATTATTTTCTCCTGCAATTAAGAAAAAAGAAAAACAGCAATTGATTTAGAAGGATATTCTAATGAACAAAATAACTCAATAGATATCTATTGATAACGTTCTATGTGCTGTGTGTGTACAGAGATGGTGGTGTACAAAACTAAGTGAGGTAGGCAGAAAAGTAAACAGCCAAATTTAATATATTGTAATAAGTGCTTTTGGGGATAAGAAATGTGAGCTTTAAGAGCATATTGGTACCCAACCCAGAGAAAAGTAGAAATCCCTAAGGGATGTCTCAGCTAAGAACTGAAGGCCATGTAGGACTTGGCCCAGTAAGGTAGTAAAGGGAGGTGGGGACAGGGAGCAGCTCAAACAAAGACAATATGTACAAAGATCTGAAAGCAGCTCAGTTTGTTAATGAAACTACATGTATTTCAATGGAATATAGACAATGCTCAATTAACTACAAATCAAAAGTTACATTTCTCTTTAAAGTTTGTCCTTAGATCAAGCCACTTCATTAGTTCTACTTCCTTTTTTTTTCTTTTTTAAAATATTTTTATTGCTTTCAGAGAGAAAGGTAGAGGGAGACAGATAGATAGAAGCATCAATGATGAGAGAGAATCATTGATCGGCTGCCTCTTGCATGCCCCCTACTAAGGATTAAGCCCACAATCCAAGCATGTGCCCTTGACCAAAATCCAACCCTGGGACCCTTCAGTCCGCAGGCGGATGCTCTATCCACTGAGCCAAACCAGCTAGGGCCTACTTCCATTTCTTATCATGGTATGTGGCTAAAGCTGTTAAATGATAATAATAACAATAATTATAATAGTAACTACCATTTATTGAACATTTACAAAATGCCAAACACATTTAATCATTACTTCAACCTATGAGATGGCTACTGTTATTATACCTGTTTAATAAATGAGTAAACTGAAGCTTACAGGAGTTAACTTTTCTTGAATTTATGCAACTAAGAAGTGTCAGAACTTGGATCTGAACCAGATCTATCTAACTCCAGGTGTTAGGTAATAAATACTACTTTAAAATATTAAAGAAATTCTTTATTTTGAATACCTGAAGTTTCATTATCATAATAATTTCTCATGACCATAAGCATCAGAACAGACACACAGTTACACATTAATTAGCTTCTTTAAAAACAACAAAAAAAAACAGTTGCAGAGAGCAGTGATTCTTATATGAGTATTTTCTTTTCAATTTCCACCCTAAAATAAGCTTTTTATTTTTTTAAATATATTTTTATTGATTTCAGAGTGGGAGAGAGAAACATCAATGATGAGAAAGAATCCTTGATTGGCTGTCTCCTGCACGCCCTACACTGAGGATTGATCCCACAACCTGGGCCGGGAATCGAACTATGACCTCCTGGTTTACAGGCCAACCATTGAGCCACACTGGCTGAGTCAATATAAGCTTTTTAAAAGTTCTTCAACATTAACATCTCCTTTACCTAAGTATTAATTTTTACTAATATTGTTTGAGTGCCCATTATAATGGGTCCTGTTTTAAGGGCTTTGCATTCATTATGTTATTAATCCTTACTTCCCTGAGAAATAGATATTATCCATATTTTACAGATGAGAATTCCAGTTTAGAGAAGTTAAGTAAATTTCTCAAAGTTATATAACTGCTGAGAAATGAAGCCATAATTTGAAAACAGATCTGATTCTAAGGCCAATGCTCATTCCATATTGCTCAAGATAAAAGCCATGTTAAATAGTTAGAGACAAAGGTACATTAAAACACAGTATGAGTAATGTCAAAGAAACGGGGAGAAGGCCATCCTGATTCATAAAGCACTCAATTTTCTTCCTCACTTCTAAATATATACAGAAACTCAAACTAGGCTAAGGAATTGGTTGATTAACAAATGAAAAGGATTTGCAATCAGTACATTAATTGCATTTTCAAATAGCATTTTGTACCTGATTTCATATATCTTTAACTGTTCTTCTGCATAGTTAATGCACAAATGAGACAAATTTTCTTTTTTAAAAAAATATATATTATTGATTTTTTACAGAGAGGAAGGGAGAGGGATAGAGAGTCAGAAACATCAATGAGAGAGAAACATCGATCAGCTGCCTCCTGCACACCCCCTACTGGGGATGTGCCCACAACCAAGGTACATGCCCTTGACCAGAATTGAACCTGGGACCCTTCAGACCGCAGGCCGACGCTCTATCCACTGAGCTAAACTGGTTAGGGCAAATGAGACAAATTTTCAATTGGGATGTTGATTAAACTTTCATGTACTATTTTGTATGTCATTCACAATTGTACAAACTTTAACATAGCCATATAGTTCTGTCTGATATCATAATTTAATTAACTAATTTGTTATTGGACATGATCCCAATTTTTTAATACCATCTATACTATGATGAACATCTTTGTAGATAAATCTTTGTACCCATCTAATATCTTTGCATTGTCAATTAATCTTATTAAGACACAATAGACTTCTCACCCAAATAAATGGATCCAGTAGTAGAAATCTCAGGCTGCAGCAAGCATGTGGAAAAATATTTGCTGTAGGTAATCCTTTTAGCCATCTCTAATTGCCCTCTCAAGGTCATTGCCCACTTTGCCGATTTAGAGGTTAGTTTTTAATAACATTCTAAAAGTTTGAGAACTTTAGGACGTTTTTATTTGTGATTCAAGTGAGACTATCATATAAGGAGTAAACTGAAATAAGTTTTGTCATAAAAACCAGAAAAGATTTAGATTAGTTTCCTCTCCATTTTCCCAGCACAAGGCCCAGCAGTTAGTAGCCATGAATGGTAAATAGCTTTTAAAAAAAACACACCTTTTTTTATTAATTTCAGAGAGGAAGGAAGAGGGAGCGAGAGATAGAAACATCAATGATCAGATTGATTGGCTGCCTCCTGCACTCCCCCTACTGGGGATTGAGCCTGCAATCTGGGCATGTGCCCTTGACTGAAATAGAACCCGGGACCCTTCAGTCTGCAGGCCAACACTCTATACACTGAGCCAAACCGGGCGAGGGCAGAATGGTAAATAGTTTTCATCTCCATTACCATCTCTGATTGATTGGTGGTAGCAGATGGAGTGGAGTGTTAAGAAAGTCAAGGTCAATGGAAAAAGTACTGTAATCAGTTAGCTACATCTTTTATACGGAGGGGAGAGAGGAGTAACAGCCCGTGGGTCATAAGTTTGCCATCCCTCTAGTAAGTGTGTGAATGAATAAATAGATATAATATTAATAATATAACATTGGTTTGCATTACCAAACCCTCTAGTCCAGGGGACTTAGAACTAAGGTTACTATACTATTTTCTTAAGCTTTAAGATATTTATTTTTCGAATCGGTAATGTGTTCATATAATTAAAATTGGAAAGTCAGGAAAGGATATAAAGTGAAGAGTGTCCTGTCTTGCCCCCCACTTTCCTGTCTCCCATCTTCCTTCTTCACCAATGTTAATTTAAGAGATATTTTAAAACATAGGGTTTAACTCATATCTTTATAGAAATTAAATTAGTTATACCTTATTTGAAAAGGCTAAATCATTATAGTTTTCAAGAGCAGATTAAACCTATAAACAACAGCAAATTTAAACAGCTGTTTCTAGTTTTCTTAAAACAAAAGCATTATTTATTTTCATTAACTAGGTCAAGTTTATAATTTCACTAACCAGTTGAGATTATGTTGTCAGTATCTTTTAATTTTATTATTTTATTACATTCAAGGTAAAAGAAGAGGATGGAGAGCAAATCTCTGTGTACGAAAGTGCTTTATAAGTAAAAGCCCTTAACAGAGATTATCAAAATTATATTTAGAAATTTTATTTAATGTTACTATAGCTATAGCATAGCTTTCACAGTTGAACTTACATTTAAAGAATTTAATAAAGTGGTAATGCCTATGTTTTTATTTTCAATTTCAGTAAAATCTCATTCAGTTTCTCTTCATTTTACAGTGTGAGAATAATCTTTAAGTCTTCATAGTAAATTTTGTAAAAGTATCAAAACTAGGCAATTGTTTATTTCAAGCTTTAAGTTCTTAGGAATCCATCACGCTTTAGTAAACATAGACTTATTGTTCTCTGGAAATGATCCAAACTTATTATTTTCTCACAGCATGCAAGACGACAGCATAGAAGCTTCTACTTCCATTTCTCAGCTCCTCAGAGAGAGCTATTTAGCAGAAACCAGACATCGGGGAAACAATGAGAGGAGCCGAGCAGAGCCTTCTTCCAACCCTTTCCATTTTGGCAGTCCTTCTGGAGCTGCAGAAGGAGGAGGAGGCCAAGATGACCTTCCAGACCTTTCAGCTTTTCTGAGCCAAGAAGAATTAGATGAAAGTGTCAATCTGGCAAGATTGGCGATCAATCATGACCCTCTGGAGAAAGCAGATGAAGCTCAAGCTAGAAAACGTCTCTCTTCTGATCAGATGAAACACCCATCGAAATCAAGTTTTGACCCTAACTTCCGCCAGGATAACTCTCCAAGTCCTACCAGCTCTATCGAGAGCCCTCAGGAGGCAACGAGGCCACAGTATAGTTCTGAGGCTCAGTCCAAAAAACTATTCTTAAATAAGGCTGCTGATTTCATTGAAGAGCTGTCCTCCCTTTTCAAAGCCCATAGCTCCAAAAGGATTAGACCCCGGGCCTGCAAAAACCACAAGAGCAAATTGGAATCTCAAAACAAAGTTATGCAGGAAAACAGCTCCAGTTTCTCAGCTCTGTCAGAAAAAAGAGAAAGATCATCTGTTCCCATTCCCATCCCTACAGATACTAGAGATAACGAAGTGAATCATGCCCTTGAACAGCAGGAAGCCAAGCAGCGTGAGGCTGAGCAGGTTGCCAGTGAGGCAGCTGGTGGAGACACCACCCCAGGGTCTTCACCGTCATCCTTGTACTATGAAGAACCTCTGGGGCAACCTCCCCGATTCACTCAAAAGTTATGGAGCAGAGAAGTTCCAGAGGGAACCAGAGTGCAGTTGGATTGCATAGTGGTAGGAATTCCACCACCTCAAGTAAGGTAAAATGCCCCATGAGTAATGCTTAGTAATTGCTTTCCATCTACCATGATTCTCCTAAGTTTGTCTTTTAAGTAAGTGGTTTCAAAAATTATTTACTGCCTTTAAGAAAAACAGTCAAAGTTTCAAGCAGCACTGTCCAATAGGAATATAATGTTAGCCATATATGTAATTAAAATTTTTCTAGTAGCCACATTTTTAAAAAGTAAAGACTGAGAAAAAATAACTTTTTAAATGTACATTATTTAGCCAATAAATGAAAACATCATCATTTCCACATGTTATCAATATAAACATTATTTATATGATATTTTACATTCTTTTTGTCATACTAGGCCTTGAAAATCCAGTGTGAATTCTACAATTACAGCACATCTCAATTTGGCTACTACATTTTCCTAGGAAATAATTAATTTACATTTAGATTTTATAAAACCTATAGTTTTAAAGAGTAGATTGACATGCACAAGTGATTCTAAACCTACTTAATTTTTTTGTAATATTCAATTTTGTAAAATTGAGTTGATATCAGTTTTTTTAATTAAAATTAAATATAATTTAAAGTTCAGTCCCTCAGTTGTACTGGTGACATTTCAAGTGCTCAGTATCACATGTGGCTAATGACTATGGTATTGGACAGCACAGGTCTACAGGCTAAAGCTTTAAAAATAAAGTATTTATGATCTATACTCAATGAATACCTGTGATTTTTTTTTCAATTTTAAAGAAAGCCAAATAATCGAATAAAAGCTGATAGAATAAAGATAAAATAAGGATGTTGCTAAGGTCAATTTACAGATTCATTTTACAGGTAATGTATTTATTATAAACTTTTTGATATCAGCTTAATGAATACTATGCTTCCGAATGTCCAAGTTTGTCCCTAGTGTGACAGATGAGTCAATTTTTATGTGCCTACCACTCAGCTTTTCTGTGAAGCAGATGAAGCGTAAGCTTCAAGGCTCCTCATTTGCATAAACTATCCCTAACTTTGGGGTCTAATTTTATTTTATTTTTTTTAATGCAGACCTTCCACATTTATGAGCTTCAGGCCCCACAAAATGTGGATACAGCTGTAGCCCCAGGGTGACATTTGCTAGCTGTAACCCTATAATACTATGTGAATAATGTGCTTGAAGTGTATTACTTTTGTAGAGAATTACCAGTATTTTGTGTCCTGTAGGAGTTACTTTGCTTCCCTAATTCCTAATTACCACTAGAACATGACCTCGTTACTATTTAACACTTATTCTAGGTATGTAAGCAGTTCCTCATCTTTTTCTTAGAGAATATTCATATGATAGGACAGAAATAGTATTAATATTAATAATGATTTTTATTTATACATGTCTATTGATCCAAAGACAAGACATATTCATATATAGAATTTTGCTTTTCAAAGGCAATGCAAGGTAATATTTGAATATTACTCCTACAATGGAATATAATTTCTATACAATTATCTAAATGACCTCCTTGAGGGCAGGGATTTAGTTGTTTTACCTATGTATCTTGAGCACCAAGCACAACTTCTGGCCTATAGTATTTACTAAGAAATGTTGAGGAAACTAATGCATAAAGAAAGAGGAAGACAAAAAACTTAGCTTAGGTTTGAATCAGGAGTGAGACAGTTGGCTTAAGATGTGGCAAATGGTTGAAACTGAACCACACAGGACAGTGTCTACCCTTCTACCCTGAATGTGCCTGCTGATACTCCTGGGACTCTGGTGAGGTGTCATCACAGACTCTTGTTGGATACCAATCAGTGACATCTGGTGAATCTAAGTAAGCTAGTGAGCATTCAAGTTTTGGTACACACACAATTTACTTAGATTATCCAACCCAGTAATTTCTGGACATAGATTGGACCAAAAAAAAATTAGACCAGATCATTCCAAATTCATTCTCCCCATTTCTTGACTATGACAATCTCAAACAAACAACAACAAAAAAGAATTCATGCTCCTATGAGAACAATCAGCCAGGAAGAGCTATAAGATCCTATCCCCCCCACCCCCAAACAATATAATCTGGTGTTCACTAAAAAACTACTTAGCCCCGGCCAGGTGGCTCAGTTGGTTGGAGCATCATCCCATTCACCAAAAAGTTTGTGGATTCCATTCCTGGTCAGGGCACATACCCAGGTCATGGGTTTGAAACCTGGTTGGGGCGCATATGGGAGGCAACCAATCAATGTGATATTTCTCTCTCTCATCAGTCTCTCTCTCTCTCTCTCTCTCTCTCTCTCTCTCTCTCTCTCTCACACACACACACACTCTGCACACACACACACACACACACACATTCTGCTTCCCCCCTACATACACTTTTTTCTCTCTCTCTAAAAATCATTAAAGAAAAATATCCTAGGGAGAGAAAAAAAACCAATTATAAATTTACAAATTTAAAAGTGGAAAAAAATGTACACAGCTTCAATGAAGCAATACTAACTTTACCTGGGAAGAATTTATTTACTGTTAGAATTCATACCTGAATCTCAACCACTGGTTTGGTGCCAGGAAGTTGGTATTCACTAAATATTTTCTAAATGAATTAGTATCTAATTTAATGACTGCAATTATATTTAGAAAAAATTTAAAGCTTTCCAAATAGACTATTAGCTGTCATTATTTTCCTGAGAATAGAATTTACATAACTCTAAGTAAATGTTTATTTAGATTTTACACATTTTACTATGTGATCCAGTGCAATGACAGAGACAGTATAGATATATGTCCCTTGCCCTCAAGGAACTTGCTGCCCAATTAAAGAAATCATCCTAATTTTTATAGTCTCAACCATAAGAACTATCAGAGAAGGGGTGGAGGACTAAAGAAGTCAAAGAAGGCTTCAGAGACGTATTTGGGTTTTAGTTAAGTCTTGAAAAGTGAGGAAGATTTAGGTAGAAATTTACTTATTCATTTATCCAGCAAATACGTATAGTCTTACTAAAGTGACTCACCAGGAGCACAAAACAACTGTGTGTTATTGGAGGTCAGGGACCTCGTTTTGAAACCAAGCCTAAAACTATTCTGAGAGGGTAGCTCAAATTTAAAAGAGCAATCAGACTAATGTAATCCAAACATTACAATATTGTACAATATAGGCTATAATAGAAGTAAGTATAGGATGCAGTGGCAACTCAAAGTAAGATATGATTACTTTGCCTGGAGTGCAGGATAAAGAAGAGTTAACACAGGAGGTGCAGCTTCAGTTTGAAGAGACCAAGGGTGGAAGAGGAAAGCAAGTGCAAAGGCCCAGAGACAAGTGTTTTCAGGGAATTACAAGTACTTGGCTATGTGAGGAACTTGGGGTAACAGGTGAGAAAAGATGAGGGGAAAGACTGAAGAAGTAGACAGAGAGATAGTTTGTTTTAGGCCAGGTCCACTCGACATGTTCATATGAAGATACAGACACTGGAATTGCACTATTTTTAGGTGACAGAAAATGGACTGGTCTAACTAGAAAGAAGAGTGGAATCAAATGATTTTGAAAAGCCTTGAAAGCAAAGCAGAATAGTTTAGACTTTGTTGCAAAACCAAGTGGAAACCATCTAGAGTTGTGTATAGGAAAGTAACAATATGAAAGGGAGCATTTAGGTAGAATTAATCTGGAATAATGAGTAAGATCAGAAATGAATGGAGCCATGAGGCTACTAAGGAAGCTATCCCAGGCATCGAATGCTCTGATAAGACTAGCATGGGGGCACTAGGAAAACAGAAAAAAGATGTGAGTGAGCAACATATACATAAAGGAGTGAAGAAATCAAGCTGAACTGGTGATTGATTAGCTAGGAAGGAAAAGTAAAAAAAATTTACTCCACAAGTTTGAAGCTGTGCACCTGAGAGAATGATGGGGTCACTGGCAAGGACTGAGAAAATGCAAGAGGTGGATGATTTATGGATGAGTTTGATGACTTGAATGTGAGCAGATGAAGGGACCATATCCAATAGGCTGTCAGAAATGCAGGACTGAAGGTCAAGTGAGAAGGCAGTGGAACTGGGAACAGTCCAAGATGACCTGGACACTAGGAAAAGCCTGACACAATATCTTTATAATTACAAAAGGGACTAAAAATACAGGTAATTCTTGGAACTAACTTCTAATAGTGCTAGACTGGAATGGTATTTTCCAACCTTCTTCTGGCAGTAACTCCTCCCGCTTTTCTTCTCACAATAAGTCTGTTTACATGTTACCCAATACATATTTCACACAAACACACACACACACTTTTTTAAAAGATAAAATTAGTGCTTTGGGAATTGTAGAGGGTTGTGTGGGGAGTCCCTCCAGCCCCTACCTGCTTGCTTACCATGGAAATGAAGACATCTCCATAGAACCCAGGAGTGTAGATTTCGACCCACAGGATTCATTTTAAAATGCATTAAAATAATAATGAGACATTTGGGGTTGCCATATAGGAACACCACAGGGAAAAAGAAAATCACCCTTTGCTATTTTTTTCAAGGAAATGTAATGTCTTTCTGGAAACTGGGGTCTAACCTTGTGCTCCTGTGTATAATCAGTATTTTACTTATGTTCTTGTAACCCTAGTTTAGCACATTGAAAAATCATTTTTGCATATCTTTGTTGATTTCCAAGTGAATTGGGTAGAAAATGCTTTGTTTTATAGGGATGGTATTCTATATCACTCGTGTTTTTGAAAGCTTGTTAATCTTAGACATAGGTTCATTGGAGGATTTGTCTTAGAAAATGAAATACATTCATGCGTTACCCACAGATGAAAGAGTCGACAGGAATTCACAGCAAATGGCCATGATCCTTTTATATATCATGACTCCAAATTCTTTCCCCAGGAATGTACAGCTGGGTCACACTAAGTATATTTGCTTGTACGCAACCTTCTGAAGCAGCACAAATTTACCTTTTATAAATGTTGATGTCTGCTTTGGCTGTTAAATTTTGCTATTGGCACTTCTGGACCTATGCTTTCTAGTAGTGTGCTGAGGAAATAAATTAGTTATAAAGAAAAAGATCTTCATCTTAAATAGTTTAGGAGAATTCTTTAAAATGTTATAAGAAATTATACAGGTGGGCAAAAGTAGGTTTACAGTTGTTTACATGGAAAATAATACAATAATTAATAAATAATAATACAAGAATAAACTGTGTTTCTCGTACTCACAATTGTAAACCTACTTTTGCCCCACCCCGAATATGTAATTATCATGTGAAATACTATGTAAATATTTTTAAATATTACATTATTTAGGGGCTTTTTTCTTCTTTTTGGGAAAATCTAAATACCTTCTTTATTCATTAATCCAACAAATATTAAGTGCCAATAATGGGACATGTACTGTTATAGGCACTAAAATTAAAGCAGCAAACAAGAAATCTTCCTGCTCTCATGGAGCTTAGACTCTAGGAAGGCACACAGACAATAAACAAAAAATTCACAAATTATTGTATAATTACAATTGTGATAACTATTATAAAGGAGAGGCATATAGCAAATGGACCAAACCTTGAGAGTATATTAGGGAAGATTTTCCTGAAAAGTTGTACTTAAACTGAGACATCAAAGAGGACTAGGAGTTAGCCCAGCAAAGTGGGGTATGAGGAAAAGTGTTGCAGGGTGAGGGAACAGCAAATTTGAGCTCTTGAGGCAGCAAGACAATTGTTCACTTAAAGGAATTGAAGAAAATGGCACCAGAAGATAAAGAGGAAATGATTTGAGATAAGTTTAGAGAGGGAACAGAGGCTAGAATTTGAGAGGTTCCTAGAACACGCTACTAAAGTAGGTCCCTGGATCAGCAGTGTCCGCGTCACCTGGGACCTTGGTGGATATGCAAATTCACAGGTTCCACCTTGGACCTACTGACTCAGGCCCTGGAGGAGTGAGGCCCATACATCTATATTTTAACAAATTGCTGTTTGTTTTTGTGCTGGCAATTTTGCAATTTCTTCAAAGATCTCCTGATCTGGAGGGACCTCCTCCCAACCCCCAGAGACCTCCCGCTGCTCAGTTCCTTGACCCAGATGTTGCAATCTCCAGTTAACATTCTAGCACCTGCTCCGTAGTCTTTACTCCAACAGAACACCCCTCACAGACGTTGTTGGAGTCACCT
This sequence comes from Myotis davidii, assembly GCF_000327345.1. Lineage (NCBI taxonomy): Eukaryota > Metazoa > Chordata > Mammalia > Chiroptera > Vespertilionidae > Myotis > Myotis davidii. The sequence goes on from NW_006288853.1 coordinate 1,487,725, forward strand.
CATCATAGCACATGGTCCTTTGAGGCAGGATCTATTTTGAGATTAAAAACCAGACTAATTTATAATCCTAAACAATATTGATACAGAAATATTTACAGGTAAAATGACAAAAATCCTAGATTTACATTAAAATAATCCAAGGTAGGGAGAAGTGGAGAATATAAAAGAAACACATTTGCCATTTGTTGATAATTTGTTGAAGCTAAGTGTGCATGGGGTTCATTAAACCAGTGTCTCTACTTTGCATATGTTTGGAAGTTTCCATAATAAGTTTTTAAAAATGATATTAGTATTTCATGTTTTAAAAATGTTATATAAGTGTATTCTTCTCTACTTGAATTTTTCCCTAACTCTAATTCACTCGTTTTCATTGCTATTTAACTGCAGGAGTAGAGGACATTGATGTACATTTGCATTGCCTCCAGTTTCTTTTTCCTAATATGAACAATGTTATTATAAACATTCTAATATATTCTCCTGTGTCTTATATTTCAGTTGAGCTAGCTAAGCCCTCCTGTACAATGTTGACTAAAAGTGGTGATACTAGGTACTATAGTCTTGTTTGTGATCTAAAAGGAAAACTTCCATTTTTCACCATTACGTAGGGTTTTGTTACAGTTTCCTTTTGATTAGATATTTTATGATTTTTAAAAAATCATGAATGATGTTGAATTTTTTCTGCTTTTATTGAGATTATTTTATGATTTTTTCCCTTTTATTCTGTTACTTTGGTTAAGAACATTGATTTTATTATGATAAACAAAACTTGGAATTCTTGAGACAAAGGCAACACTACAAAAGAGGCTCCAAATTGAACAAATAGAATTTATTCTGAAAGAAAGATTAACATAGCAAATAGATGAAAAGAAGAAACTTACTTTAAACATATAACATTGGAAAAAGTCAAGTATATTGCATTAATAACAAAACTAGAAAATGTAATATATTCGTTTACTTATTTATTCAATAATAATTTATTCAGTACTCACTATGCATCAGGAACTATTCCAAGCACTTAGGATTCATCAGTAAATAAAGCAAAATTTCCTGACAAATTTTATTCTAGATGAAGTGAAAGAAATAGACAATAAACAGTAGATTTAATAAAGAAGTGAATTATGCAGTGGTTCAGTACTAAGTGCTATGAAAGAAAGAAAAGAGGAATTCTAGGGGGAGAAAATAAAAGTTTCTAGTCATCCCTGCTCAAAATAATTAGTCCTTTAAAAATTATTTTAGGAATTATTCTCAACTTCACACTTATTCATCCTCCCACTTGTCTCAAGTTGGCTATGTGGTAAGGGATAGTCTTGATGAGTTTATATTAGGCAACTATTTTATTTATGCTTTTCTTAATTTACCAAAGAGGTACCACTCAGAAAAATTCAGATTTTAATAAAAGTTAAAGCATAGACAAATCCTCCTCACTGGTACCTCCATACTCTTATCAGTGGGAAATAGCCATTGGATATAAAAACTTGTTAACTCAGTTAAACAAGACATTCAGAACACCAAGTTCCATCATGAAATCCAGCATAACTTTGGGTCCTGTTAGAAAACATTTAATAATATCATCATACTGTCTAATATACTCCCATTGCACTCGGTATATGAAGAGTCGCTCTGATCAGGGAGAGAGCTGAACATGACAGTAAGTAAATACACTATCTTTTAGCTGTTTCAGGCATTGTTAGATAATGATGGTTATAGACAATCAAGGAAAGAACTTTTCCAGACCCCAAGCCTTCTTAAAAAATGAAACAGACTTTAGGCTATAATAATCCCAATTTAAATTCATTCATTTAACATGTATACAACAAGCACTTTTTGGAGCATCTAGAATGTGGCATCTGTCCAAGAGCCAGATAAACAAGTGGTAAATGGACATGATCATCTCTGCCCTGTGGTATTTATTGTCCAGTAATATGTGTGTGTGCGTGTGTGTGTGTGTGCGTGTGTATAAATGTATAATTATAAGTGATATACAGGTTCTGTGATGGAAATGAACATGGCATTAGGAGAGGGAACAATAAGAGGTGGAACAGGGACACTCGAAGGGCAAGAGCTGGACTAAAGAAAGGCTCTGAGTAATCATTCTTTTAATGAGCATTACTGATGAGTCAGAATAACACATTCAAATTACATTTAGAAGTTTTTAATGTGCTAAAGCAATGAGTCATAATATTTATTCAAGCCATAGTTTAGATAAAAGAGTAACCTAACAGCAGAATGGTGGTATGCAACCCAAAAGTCCAGTTACATCTGAAAAACGTGTCTCCTCCATGTCTTCATTCTTAGGCTTGTAGCTAGCCATGTTAGCAGACCTGGTGAGCTATCCTTAGTGCATTAAAAAGTGGGCTTTTCTTTATAATCTGGACCTGCCCTATTTCCCCAGATCAATGACTCATTTCTTCTGAGCCATGAATCACTGCTATTCTGTGACTATCATGAGGATTTGGCATTCTAAAACACATAGCTGGGCCAGGGCATTTCTATGAAAGCATTCCCTAACACGGATAGACATTTCTTTTCGTCCTTACCCTCAAAAGTCTTAGGATAGCTGGGTCAATTTTAAGACCTTTTCAAAAGACAGCCTGACTGGTGCATTATTTTTGAGTGGGTCATGGTGTTAAAGTCAGAGTGATGTTACTGACTGTTCTCTGGGGTTGGCTGAATTCATTCTGGCTGTCTGAGTAAGGACAGAAGTGCTTCTGACAGAGAGTTTGTGCGTTTGAATCATTCCACTTAACGCTTCCTGGCTGTCCAATTGCTCATGGATGTTTTCACTCTCATTTTCGTAAGGAAGAGAAATGTTATCTAAAGAAATGAGATAACCTTATAATATTTATATAAGGGAAGGTATTTATTTATTGGTTTTGAAATATTTAAATTTGCTTTTCCAAATTAATACAGGTAGATTTCATAAAAAGTTGAATATTAAAGAACAGACCACTATTAACTCTTTTTGGAATTTCCTGTTTATTTACCTCTAGATTTCTAAGTGATATGCCACTGGTTCTTAACCTTTTTGTTCTCAGGACTCCTTTGTAGTCTTAAAAGTTATTCAGACCTAAAAGAGAGAGATTTTTTATCTATGTGGTTTATATCTGTAATTATCATATTAGAAATTAAAACTGAGAAACATCACCCATTAGTCATTTGGAAAATGAGTAATGCAGATCTTCCAAATGTTGGCACAGTCTTTATATGATAGTTTTTAAAAATCACATTTGTTAATATGATAATTGATTTCATCAAAACGTCTAAGTATTGGGAAGCCCTAAACTTACTGTGGAGGATCCAAGTTTTCCAAATCTCTTATTTTTCCTTGAAAGCTCTCAATTTTTTTTTATTGGCGACAATTGTTACAGTTTTTTGTACTTAAAATGTTATCAGTTATTTGTACTGGAAATGACATTTTGCGAAAATGACTGCTGAATACCCAAGTCTGAGAAGCCATAATTTGTCAGTCACTCTTCAGTACCTAGTTCAACTAAAAAAAAAAAAAATCACGCAAGTGCTAATATCCAATAGAAATGCTTTATGCTACTTCCCATTTCACCATCCAGAATGTTAAAAAGACATGGACTTACCCTGACCCAGGTAGCTTAATTGTTGGGTATAGTCCCATACACCAGAAGGTGGCGGGTTCTATTCCTGGTCAGGGCACATGCCCAGGTTGTGGACTCGATCCCCAGTAGGTGGCCTGTAGAAGGAAGCCGGTCAATGATTGTCTCTCATCATTGATGTTTCTCTCTCTCTCTCCCTCTTCCTTCTTCATTGAAATAAATAAAAATTAAAAAACAAAACAAAACATGGACTCAAGGTTGAGATTTAATAAAAGTAATGATTTTTATTGCTTCATCAAGGATATTTTTAAGTAAAACCAGATTTTCTTTTATAAGATTTCGAGTGTGATGGTAAAGAACATAATGACCATTAGTCAATGTTGACAGCACCTTAATTTGTGCTGCTAAAGCACCAGCAATTTTACCCATTGTGACTTTTGCACCATCAGTGTAAATGTCAACACGTGAAAAGGAAAATAATATCTTAGTATTACATGAAATAGTTTTGTCTTCACAGAAAGTGAAATACACTTTGAGAACCACTGTAATACTTAATCTACTGTTGCTTGCTCTGCTGATATTAGCTATTTTCTATTGACTTCCTGTTCCAAAAGATGATGGTTTAGCGCCCCGTCACTAAACCTGCACCTCTCTTGTTCCTTCCTACATTGCCTCAATATAATCATAGCATACTGTTGCTTAAAAAAAAATAATGTTTACCTTTCCGTTACTGTGTGAGTATTATTCACTGCTAATCCACGTAGGGAAAAATGAATGTTTTGTTTTTCTTTTGTTTTAATATGTTTTTATTGATTTCAGAAAGGAAGGGAGAGGGCAAGAGAGATAGAAACATCAATGATGAGAGAGAATCACTGATCGGCTGCTTCCTGCAACCCAGGCATGTGCTCCGACCAACTGGGAATCAAACTGACCTCCTGATTCATAGGTCAATGCTCAACTACTGAGCCACGCCAACTGGTCTGTTTTTGTTTTGTTTTTAATTATTGATTTTTAGAGAGAGAGGAAAGGAGAGGGATGAAGAGATAGAAACACCTATGAGAGAGAAACTACATCAATCAGCTGCCTTCTGTACACCCCCTGGGGATCAAGCCGCCGATTGGGAATTGAACCAATGACCTCTTGGTTCATGGGTTGACGTTCAACCATTGAGCCACATTGGCCAGGCTGCTGGTACAACTTTTTATTTTGACCTGGAGTTGATTACTATCTTGCTTTTTTATGTACTTAGTTCTATGGTCCCATCACAGATTTGTCTCAATTCTCCAATACATTTGTAAAACATTTCCTAAATATTCTGTTCCACGCAGTTAAGTCATCGGGCCCGTTTGTTTTTCCCTAGAGAAATCCCTCCCACAGCCTTTCTTCCTCTTGCTCCAATATGGAGCAGCTGCTCACGCAGCCAGCTACTCAGCTTTTATTCTGGGGCAGCCCCTAACTGAAGGGAGAATGTGATGAGCTGTGGGAGTCTAAATGCTCATTTCCCAGCCTTGAAATAAATTACTCTCTTTTGAGCCCCATGTCTCCTCCCTCACTGTCAGTGTTCCCACATCCCCAAACTTAGATCTCCAGAGGCTGAGACTTGCTGGGGTTCTGATACACCAATTGGCTTCTTTCATTGACATCCCCAACGCACTTGGTTTCCTAATTTTCAACTCTCCCACATTGCCTACACAATGCTAACACTCTAGACCAGCGGTTCTCAACCTGTGGGTCGCGACCCCTTTGGGGGTTGAACGACCCTTTCACAAGGGTCGCCTAAGACCAGCGGAAAACACATATATAATTATGTATTGTTTTGTGATTAATCACTATGCTTTAATTATGTTCAATTTGTAACAATGAAATTGGGGGTCACCACAATATGAGGAACTGTATTAAAGGGTCGCAGCATTAGGAAGGTTGAGAACCACTGCTCTAGACCCACTGCTTTAACCTTGCTGTTAAAATTTTAACTGTGTATCTTGGGGTTCTTCCCATCTCCCTACATAGTGATCTTTATCATTCTCTTTATAGAGCTGCATAGTGTTCAATTATGTGGCTGTACCATAGTTTATTTACCAGTCCCCTAGTGATGGACGCTGGGTTGTTTCCAATTGTTTGCGCCTTAAATGAGTAACCTGTACATTTGTCGTTTTGTATATATCCAAGTGTACCTGAATGATAGATTTCCACAAGTGAGGTTGTTGGGTCGAAGGATAAATGCATCTGTAATTTTGGCAGTTGTTGCCATAGTCCTTTCATAGGAGTTGTACCATTTTACATT
>NW_006288853.1:1493601-1495175 GCF_000327345.1 Myotis davidii
GCAGTGTGTGAGTGATCAAACTTTTAGACTTTTGCCAATCTGTTACATGAGAAATGGCATTTCCCTGTAGTTTTCCTGGCCTTTCCCCTTATTATGCAGCTCCACATTTTAAACATTTTTTTATGTATTATTCTGTGTAAACTTCTGGCCAAAAATCTGTTATAATAAAAATTTCTAACTTTAAATATATAGAATTAAAATAAAATACCATAATTTATAGAAATATACTTAGGTTATTTGCCAGAGTTGGGCCACTCCTGGGTGACTATGACCCATCTTCCTTACTTTGATGATTCAAGGAACTAACAGAATAATTTTTATTTAGCTAGGTCAGATGAAATTTTGTAGAAAGGAATGAACACACTCAACTCATCTTCAATTAAGCTAAACTAGTACTTAATGCATACTGTAGAAAGCTGTAAGTCTTTTTAGGAGAAGCCAAGTTCCACATCAAAGACCCCGCTCTTCATGGTAGGCTGTATTTGTTTTCTCATCCATCTTCTCACAGTTGTATCATTCTTTATAGAAACCACTTTCTAATTTCCTGAGTAAAGGGGCAATGTGATTTGAATATTGCCAGGTCTTCTCATTGTTACAATTAAATTATACCATAATAGTGGATTGTTTAATGTTCTCTAAGTTTGTCATACTTTTCTTCTTAAGGAACATGTGAAGCCATCTGTTATTAATTCTCACATTTCAGTCATAACCCATATTCCCTTCCTTGCAGGTGGTATTGTGAAGGCAAGGAGCTTGAAAATTCCCCAGACATTCATATTGTCCAGGCGGGAAATCTGCACTCACTGACCATTGCTGAAGCCTTTGAAGAGGACACAGGACGCTATTCCTGCTTTGCTTCTAACATCTATGGAACAGATTCAACTTCTGCTGAGATTTATATAGAAGGTAAAGCAAAATACTCTTGGAGTATGGCATTTACTGGTAAGACATATAGTTATGATAAATAAATATTTATTGAGGGCCTATTCTACCATACACCCTCCTAGGCAGTGGGGATAACAGCAGTGAATCAAATAGACAAAAATTCCTAGGTTCATAGAAAGATGGAATTTACATTGTAATGGAGAGACATAAAGTATATGAGATAAAAAAAAACACAAATAAAATATATGATAGGTGTGTGTGTGTGTTGGGGGTAGGAAGCTTCCCACATCAACAAGCAATTCTTCATGACACCAGTTGAGTATCCTACAATTCAACTCAACTCTTTTACCAACTACCTGGAGATAGTGTCAGATCCAATACATTAAGGGCTCAGTTCTATAAGATTGCTCCCACTTCACTTCAAGTGCCAATCACAAGTAGTAGGTCCCCAGGTTACCCACCATTTCTGTCTGGCTTGGCTACAAACCAGAGGTTCCCATAACTTCCAACTCAGGTTCAATTAATTTGCTAGTGTGTCACAAAACTCAGGAAAACATTTATATTTATATTTTTTTTAAATATATATATATTGCCGAAACCGGTTTGGCTCAGTGGATAGAGCGTTGGCCTGCGGACTGAAAGGTCCCAGGTTCAATTCCGGTCAAGGGCATGTACCTGGGTTGCAGGCA
>NW_006288853.1:1495324-1499030 GCF_000327345.1 Myotis davidii
GAGAGGACGGAAGAGGGAGAGAGATAGAAACATCAATGATGCGAGAGAATCATTGATTGGCTTCCTCCTGCACGCCCCGCACTGGGGTTCAAACCCGCAACCCAGGCATGTGCCCTCGACTGGAATTGAGCCCGGGACCCCTCAGTCAGCAGGCTGATGCTCTACCCATTGAGCCAAACCAGCCAGGGCAGGAAAACATTTATTTTTGACAAGCAGTTTATTAAAATATGATAGAAAATACAGATGGCCGAAACCGGTTTGGCTCAATGGATAGAGCGTCGGCCTGCGGACTGAAAGGTCCCGGGTTCGATTCCGGTCAAGGGCATGTACCAGGGTTGCGGGCACATCCCCAGTGGGAGATGTGCAGGAGGCAGCTGATCGATGTTTCTCTCTCATCGATGTTTCTAACTCTCTATCTCTCTCCCTTCCTCTCTGTAAAAAATCAATAAAATATAAAAAAAATAAAAATAGAATTAAAAAAAGCTTTAAAAAAAAAGAAAATACAGATGAACAACTAGACGGAGAGATAAAGAGAATGAGGTCTGGGAGGGTCTTGAGCAGAGGAGCCCTGTCCCAGTGAGGTTGGGGTGTGCCGCCCTCCTCGCCAGCCTATGAGCGTTCCAAACCCATCCACCTGTACCTACAATGTCTAAGGAGGCTTCCTCGGGCAGGCATTGTTTGCCCCTCTTCACCTTCTGGGCTGTGGGGGGTGGGGCTGAAAATTCCAAGCTTCTAATCAGGGCTTAGTCTCTCTGGTGACCAGCTCCCATCCAAGAACCAGAGAGGAGCCGACCCAGTTATCTCTTTAGAACAAAAGACCCGTTTAGTGCTCTTATCACTTAGGAATTTATAGGAGTTTCTGGAGCCCCGTGTCAGGACTGGAGTCAAAGGCAAAAAACAGAGATACTCCAAAGTGCTCATTACTTAGGAAATTATAAGAGTTTTAGGGGCTCTGTGCCAGGAACCAGGGGTAGTGACCTATATATATTTTTCTGTTATCTCACAGTATATATAATCGGGGATAGGAAGCATGAGTGTGTGTGTGTGTGTGTGTGTGTGTGTGTGTGTGTGTTGTGTGTAAGCTGCAATTCTAGATAGGGTGATCAAGGAAGACCTCACTAACTAGGTGACATAGAAGTGAAGACCTAGAGGAAGTGAAAGAGCGAGCCACAAGGATATTCAAGAGAAAAGAACTCTGGGCACAGTAATCCACAGTGCACTGGCCCTGACGTGGCAGTGTACCTGTCTTACTACAAAGAGACGAGCAATGTGGCCAGGGTGAGGCAAACAAGAAAAAAAGGATCAGGTAGGTCAAAAGTTCAAGATGGGCCCAAGATGGGAGGAGGCAGGTGAACACATTATATAGGTCATTTGCAAGGTCATTTGCAAGGACTTTGACTTTTACTCTGAGGGAGATGAGAAGCTATGGAGTACCCTGAGCAGAGAGGTGACTTAATCTGACTTAGCTTTTAACAAGGTCACTCTGGTTCCTGGGTGAGAATATACTGCAGGGATTCAAGGGTAAATGATAGGAGACCATTTGGGAACCTTAGAAAGGCAATTACATCAGCACAAAATTTATATGACTAATTTTAGAGAATAAATCAATTTATGTTCCTTACATATCTATAACATTTTGTTCCCATTTATCTCATCCCCTGGTTTTTTCTGGGAACCGTTCTTTAACACTTTTATCAGCTATAATACCTTATGTAGGCCTTGGTTTCAGCACTTAAATAATGCATTATTATGATTTAAATGCCCATTTATGAACTAGATTGTAAGGTACTGTCTCATTCTTCTATATCTCCAATATAGTGCCAAGTTCATAGTGGGTATCTGATAAACATTTATTGAATAGATTGTGAAAAATGATGATAATAGTGAATAATGCATGAATAGAAGTGTGTTGTATGTTTTCAATCTCAAAATTTTGGAGTACAATAAATGCCTCCAGATTTAGCTCTGATAAATCTTCCTGGAATTTACTGTATTGAGAATAAACCCAGGATCAAAGTTCTGGAAACAGTGCTGAGATTGGATCGCTGATATTTTTTCATTTTATGGCAACAGAGCTTCAAGCAACCCCCCCTCCCCCCCGAGATGAAATGTGACTTGTTAATATTAGGACTAGACGGAAGAGCAGCCGCCTACATCTACAATGTTTGGAATCCATTGCAGTCCCTTCTTTTATTTAGTGTGGGTAGGTCAGTAAGAGGATTTATGGATACCACATTAATGTTTGCAAAGACTTTTTTTAGTCCAAAGACATCAGCAGGTGTTTTATATAAAGAACACTTGGAATTTGGACCAGTTAATTTGAACACTATCACTAATGAGCCACGTGGTTTTGAGCAAGCCCTTCAACTACTTAGAATCTATTTCCTCACCTGTAAAAGTGGGTGTCTGTTAGTGCCGTGGTCGGCAAACTGTGGCTCCCGAGCCACATTTGGCTCTTTGGCCCCTTGAGTGTGGCTCTTCCTAAGCCTTAGGAGTACCATAATTAAGTTAATAACAGTGTACTGACGTATATAGTTTAAGTTTTAAAAATTTGGCTCTCAAAAGAAATTTCAATTGTTGTGTTGTTGATATTTGGCTCTGTTGACTAATGAGTTTGCCGACCACTCAGGGGATCACTGAGTTCATTTCTATGTCTGAAATTCTATAGGTCTTCAAATGCCTACAAACCAGTTTAAGAAATTATCATCTTAAAAGTTTCATGTGTTGGTTTTATTTTTTCAGGGGCTTCTTCTTCTGACTCAGAAGGGGACCCTAACAAGGAAGAGATGAATCGGTAATTCTAATTTTGCTTAAGTCTTGCCTAGATTAATTTTAATATTCCCAGTATTTTACTGTTATTTAATTATTGCTTTTAATTAAGTTATTTAAATGTAGGCTTTGTTGTTTAAAGCAGCTAAAAGAGGGAAATATACAGGAGGAATAAACATACTCTTTCCACATAGGAGGTTTCCCAATAACCATGCAACCCATCTGCATCATTAACTTTGCTAGTGGGTTTTTTTAAAGTTCCCTTTAGAGTTAAAAATGGGCTCTCCTAAATTTTCTCAGTAAATGTGCAATTATTTGTGCAAAATAAAAAGGCCATTTCCAGCACATTTAGTGAAAAGTAATTGTGAATTCAAGCTTCCCAATCTTTTTTAAAATATATTTTTATTGATTTCAGAGAGAAAGGGAAAGGGAGAGATAGAAATATCAACGATGAGAATCACTGATTGGCTGCCTCTTGCACACCCCCTACTGGGGATGGAGCCCACAACCTGGGCATATGCCCTGACCAGAAATTGAACTGTGACCTCCTGGTTCATAGGTCAGTACTCAACCACTGACCCACACTGGCCAGGCAAGCTTCCCACTATTTTAAAAATGAGATATCACCAATGAAGTATCATCATACCTATATATAAAGAGTGAAAAACACATCCAGTGATTCAAAAAACTTTGTTTTCTGACTAAATAATAATACTTACAAGAACACAAAACCTGGTGATCCTAAATTATTTATGCGAATGATCTGGGCAAGTGACTTTTTTGCTGAACAATTGTTATGAGTACTGAACAAAGTTACATCTATCTATTCATTACTTTCCACAACCATTGACTAAGCACTTACTCTACACCAGACCCTTCATTAGATGCAATGGGTACTAAGAAAAATCAGATACTTCCTGCTTATAGTCTAGCAGGA
>NW_006288853.1:1499223-1536832 GCF_000327345.1 Myotis davidii
CTAAAAGAACAGTAGGTAGACACCCCAAATAAGAAAGGAAAGGGCGTTTCAGGCGGAGGAGGCTGTGGAGAGAAGACCTGGGAACTGGCAACAGACAGAGAGCCATTCCTTGAGACTATCTGAAACAAGTGGCAGTATTGGGAAGACTGGTTAAAGAGCTGTTAACTGTGTTTGCGCATTCTGTCCCCGCCCCCCCTCCTTACAGGCGGTAATTATTCCTTAAGGGCAGAGATCATGTCTTATTCTTCAAAATCCTTTGTGTGCCTACCTTGAAATGATAACTTGCCTTTAGCTTTTGTGCAGATATGAAAATTCATAGCCAGAGTAAATGATTTCTCCCTTTAACTCTCTTCCTTAGTCTCATGGCTTCAGTTCAATTCCTCCTTCGTTCCTGCCTCTTTAGGCCGGTCACTGCCTTATAGGTGTTTCAACCTTTTTCTCTTTTATAGTTTCCAAATACCACCAGTTACTCTCTAAAAGATCATTCTGATCCTGTTATTTTTCTGACTTAAAAAATTATCTATGGGAAAATAAAACACAAAACAAACAATAACATTTTTTAAAAATCTTAGCATGGCATACAAAGCCTTATTCAGTAGAGTATCAACCAGCCTTTCCTACCCTCTCCTCCTCCACTCCCCCACCTCAAGCTCTCTAGACTGCTGCCTTCTCACTCAAACAATGTATGTTTCATTTCACCTCTTTCTTCAAGCTGTTCACTTTGTTAGGAATGCCCTATCTCCTCTGCCTGGCCTTCAAAACCTAGTCAAGTTCTATAATAAACTTCTCCTCTATCGCACATTTATCACTCCCTCCTCAGGGCTCTCATGACGCGGACACAAGCCTAATGAGTGTGAATTTTGATATAAATACTTAATAAGTAAGAAATAACTCATTTGTTTATTTTCTTTCCATCTACTTGTAATAGGGTTTGGCTTCAGTTATGTGTAATAAAGACTCAAAATAATAACTTAAATAAGACGTTTATTTCTCATTTATATAAAAATATGGATTTAGCTGGTAAAACAGCTCCACTTTCCCTTGCGTTCCAATCTACTTTCAGCTTTCTGCTTCATCACATTCCATCGTGTAGCCTCATCTTCTTAGTCTAAAATTGGAAGAAATAAGGGCATGTTCTGTCCCCTTTTAAAAATCACAGACATCACTGTCCCTCCTATCCCTTGACCAGAAAGTAGTCATGTGACCACACCTACCTTCAATGAAGTTTGGGAAATGCAATGTTTATCTGGAGTAGCCATGTAAAGAAATCAGGGGTTCTATTACTATAGAAGAAAAAGATGGATGCTTCAGGGACACTGATAGCCTCTGTATGACCACATAATTCTGCTTCTGAGACCCCAACTTGCCTGCTTAGGAAAATATTTAATCACCTATTATTGGATGTCCCCTTCCTCCTCCATGACTGTGGAAAGCTCCTTGGGATATATATGTATTTAATATTTGATGTTAAACACTGCTCTATACATCTTACATGAATTATCTTATTGATAATCCTCACAAAAACTCTATGAGGTAAAAATTATTATTTCCCCATTTTAGAGATGAGGAAGCTGAGACAGACAGAGGTGACATCTAAACAAAAGGGAAGCCCATTCTGTCATCGGTCATCTACCCCCTCCCCCCCTCCCCCAGGTTATTAGGGAGAGGTCCATGTCCCAGACCTCAAAGCCCCTTCAAGTCCAGTCCTTTGTTGCTTTCTGATATGCTTGGGTGCTGATATCTTTAGCAAGAGTGGGACTCTTTAATCATAAGGGTTACATCCCCTCTGGACTCTGGTTCTCCCCTCTTATCAGGTTCTCTGGCAAGATCCACAAAACTAAAATAATCTCCCCTCTGTAGCCTCTTCGAGAATATTTCTTGGCTCTGTTGCCCTTCAAATAATCCCTTTAATTTGTATAACTTGAAGAGCTCATTGACTCAGGGTGTTTCTGCTTTCTGCCATGCCCAAATCCCAGAAGCAAAGATTTACAAAGCCTGGCCTTTTATTTGAAATGGATGGGGGAGGGAAAATACAGAGGGCAAAACAAATCTCAAAAAATTATCTTCTGCACATGCTCCATCATAGCACTCGTCTGGATTCTCAGTTGTGAATATGCACAAGTCCCCAGCTTGACTGAGAGCAGCTAACACAAGGACAGGAATGATATCTTGTCATCTTCCTGTTTACACGTAATAAAGTGTGTAGCAAAGAAGCACTCAGTAATGGCTTGTGCAATATTGTTGACCAAAGACTTGTATTATGTCTAACTATAAGCAGGGATAAGTTACTAACTTTGCTGAAATAATTTTCACAAGCAATGATAAGTCTGTTTTTATAAAAGTTTTAATCATTTCTCAGAATCCAGAAGCCAAAAGAGGTGTCACCCCCTCCCACTACTTCTGCAGCCATTCCTTCAGCAGTACCCCAAGCCCAGCATGTGGTGGCCCGACCGAGTGTATCAACCATCCAACAGGTACAAAAGTCTAAGGGAAACACAAGTGCCATAGTCTGTGACAGGCAGGCACTGTGACCATGACCATCTTGTGTGGCATGATCATGTTCTCTGTTGCCCCTTCATAATGACCTTGGGCAATTCATTTCCATGATCATGATAATCTGTACTTTTAATGTAGGATATCAGTGGTTCCTCTTGCTTTGGAAACATACTCTCTAGCTCATGGGCAATTTCATAGAAAACCTTTATAAATTAGTCGCTAATATTCCAGCTTTATTGGCATTACTGTATTGATTACACACAATGACCCAGGACATTCAGAATTCTACTTTCTATGGGAGAACCATGAAATGTATTTTTTTAATACATTAAAGAGTCTCATCCTTCCAGATGATGGTGATGATGATGATAATGATAATACTTATACATGCTTAGTGTGAAAACATTGGAAAAATAGGGAAGTATACTAAGTAAAAGCTTTAGTTAAGGTTCTACTCCCCTACCCCCACTCCTCAAAGGTACCTTCCTTTAATAGTTTCTAGCAGATAGTTTCATACATTTTCTAAGCATATATATGAAAATATATGTATGCATATACTTCTAAAATATAAAATCATACTATTCTAAATATATTTGTAACAAGTTATTGATATATTTATTGACTTAAAACCATTTAAAAATTTAAACAGTTGCTTATCTAAGCCAGTGAGTAATGCACAGGGGTCACATTTTAGTTCTAATCCAGTAGTTTTTCAAAGTATGATCTGTGGAGGCTCAGAAAGTCTATGGAAGCTCTTCAGGGACTCAGGGCTAATTACACATGGGAGGCAGTCACCATAATCTAGAAAGAAAAACAATCCGTTCAGTATAAAATTTGAAGTCTGTAATTCATAGATTTAGAAAATGTCAGTCTTTTGGTTTTAGATGAATTTCACAACCAAATTCTGTAAATGTGTTATATCTATCTATCGATCGATCGATCTATCTATCTGATAATGCTAGTGACAATAAATCTATTGTTCATTCCCTTCTAACAGTGTCAGAGCCCTACTAACTATTTGCAAGGATTGGATGGAAAACCTATCATTGCAGCTCCGGTGTTTACAAAGGTAATCAAAATATTATTTCTTTCTGTCATGACTTTAAATATACTATAATACCCAAACAAAGTTGTAGAATCCAATATTTACTGATTTTATCTCAGGAGTTTGGTCTGTTATAAGTACAGTATAGGATTTGGGATTTTTAGTATTTGTTACCATGTCATTCAAGTCTCAGATTTCTAATAACAGTTTGTGTAATGAAAGATATGTCTTCTCCACTCACCACATTGATCTCTGTGGCATCCTATTGCTGTTAAACACAATAGCCACACCTAGGGGTCAGGTGATAAGTTTCTAGCCACTTATATGCCAAAGGTTTCCTTGGAAGGGCTTTCAAAAGAATTGAATTGCACCAAAAGAGTGTCGTTGGCACTCAAGAGATGGAGTAGATGTTCTTAGGAGACTCAACATAAAACCTCACTCTAAGATAAAGAGTCCTATTTTTCTATTGCCTGGTATCACCTATTGTGGTGGCATTAATTCTGAGTCTCATAATCTTTGTATTAGAACTGGAAATTTTACTTAAGCACTTTTATTTACAAATGAAAAAAAAAATAAGGGAGGGCCAGAGAGATTAAGCAATTTATCCAAAGTCACAGAATTAGTTAGTGTCAGATTTAGGACTAGAAACATGTTCTTCCAATTCTCACTCAATTGTATTTTCCCTTAGATAGCATTGACTTTGTTTATATGTTTTATAAGGCAATAAGTTCAAAGGTGAAAAATTGAGTGACATTGGCTTTTTATTTGGTATCATGAATACTACATGGATGGAATCTATGCCTGGATTTATAATTTATTGTTTTTATCAATGCTAACTTAGGCCCAAAGAGATTTTGTCCTCTCAGAAATATGCTTTAGTTTGGAGAAATGGTTCTCAGTCAGGGTTAATTTCACGCCCCCCCTCCCCCGCCCCAGTGGACATTTGGCAATGTCTGGAGACATTTTTAGTTGTCGCATCTGGGACATTGTGCTGCTGGCATCCAGAGATGCTGCTGAACATCCCGCAGTGGATAGAAAGACAGCCTCCCACAACAAAGATGTACCCAGACCAAACTGCCAGTAGTCCTGGGACTGAGACATCATGATTTAGAGCAAAATGGCAAAAACTGTGTCTTTTCCAGTGAGTCCTGACCTTAAAGAAAGAGCTAAATCCACAACTTCCACAGACGTCACTTTTAGGGAGATGCCACCATATCAGCTCATCCAAGATGGCTTTCCAAAATCAACCGAAGTCTAGACTGAGACATGCTTATCCACATCCATATCAGTTGAGTCAACATTCATATGGGAAACAAGACGCCTCTGGATTTTTCAGATTCACTTCTTGTAACCTGCTCTTGATGTTTCAGCATTGCTATTTTCAAAGGCGTGACGTAGGAAAGCAACATGCTGTGACTTGGCAAATACGAGACTTTGATGACGAGTTATAAATGGACGTGTGTGTGTGTGTGTGTGTGTGTGTGTGTGATATATAGCTAATAGAGCTATCTGTAATCGTCTCTTATTTCACAGCTAAGTCACTTAGCCTTAAAACATAGATTAAGTGCCCCCAGAAATCAGGACACGTTGTCACACTCTAGAGACAGTGCTGACTCTTCAAAAGCAGCTAAATCACAGAATAATATGTACCTGGTCCCAACTGAAATCTCCTTCTCTTTTCCTTACTACCAAGTGCCCAGCCAGAGAACAGAGAGGTGTCCTTATCTCCTTTTAAATCTTCCTAGCTGCTCTGTCTTCCCTGCATCTGTCATCTGGTGCAGACCCTGGTACAACGTTCAGCACAATAAGAAAACTAGTTACTTTCCTGTCCCTCCCAAGCACTTTGAACCCTATCTCTAATACCCACATAGGAGCCCATGAAGGTACTAGTAGGTCCGAAGTCATTTTTATTTTTTATTTTTAAAATATATTTTATTGATTTTTTACAGAGAGGAAGGGAGAGAGATAGAGAGTTAGAAACATCGATGAGAGAGAAACATCGATCAGCTGCTCCTGCACACCTCCTACTGGGGATGTGCCCTCAACCCAGGTACATGCCCTTGACCGGAATCGAACCTGGGACCCTTCTGTCCACAGGCCGATGCTCTGTCCACTGGGCCAAACCGGTTTCGGCCAAAGTCATTTTTATTATTCCAAAAAGTACAGTAGGACTTCAACACTTATTCTTTACATTTCATTTTTATGGACCGGTGAGAGTAACAGGTTTAGCTGCCTTTGTGTGGTGACTCTGAGGAACTTCTCATTAGATGCTCTGTTTGGCTGATACATATATGCCTTTGATAAATTAAAATGGGAAAATGAGGAATCATGACTATATGTTGTTTGTTAGATAAATCTCCCAAAACATTAGATCCACGGTGGGAAAACAGCCCTTAATACAAAGACCCAAACTCTGATGAGGCTTTCTCAGCCCTCAGATGTATGCTTTTGCCTCCATAAATGGACCAGGATGGTTCAGACGTAGGGCACAGGGATAGGCTGTGACTCAGATTCCAGAGGGACTTATCAGCGGCCGCGTGCTTACGTGAGTTTCCATCAGTACAGGCCGGATTGAGGTCATAGTCACTGCCAGTGTCATTAGAAAATGTCTGAGTCAGAGCCACTGGCGATGGTAATCACGTGGCATGAGCCCTGATAACTGATCATTTTGCATGTGTTTATTTGGGTTATTCCTGCTCTGTGCACTTCATTAGGAACTTCTGGCATTTCAACCCCCATGACTCACTTTCTATACTGCCCAACAAAGCATTTCCTTGCCAATACAGTAATGGCAAGAAGCCAACTTTTTAAAAAGCACCAGAGAGCAGAGTTTCATTTAGCCCCTCGTGCCTTCTTTGGTGATAGGGAATTACTGGTTTTGTCTTCTTTTTAAAGAAGGTTAAAATGAAAAAGAGGGCTGCCCAACAAAACAGTGGCAGAGTTTGAGAGAAGACAGGGGTTCTCTGTGTTAGTTCAGTGCTCTGATTACAGGTGATACCTATGTTTTAAAATATCTTATGGCGATAGACTATCCTTCATTCTCTCTGCAGTATCAAAAAACACTTTCACTCTATTTATGGGGAGAAACCGTGCTCACACTTCTTGAGTGTGAAGGGAGGTAGACGATCAGATTAGAATCTTACTCCTATGGCTGCTCCCTCTCCAACAGCAGCTGCTTGGCGGACTTTCAAGGCTGCAGCAGCCCTGGCTCCAGCTGCTTCAGCAGTCATTTGAAAAGTGAAGCGGGCAGGGGAAGTGGGAATTTGAAGAAGAGTGCTTCATTATATAATGTCAGAGGCAGGAAACCCTGAAATAACTGGACTGGTGACAGGATCCAGATTTCTGAAGATTACACGGGCCTCTCTCCCCAACCTGACATTCCAGAGGCTTTTCTGACTCAGCTGTTACAGGGCACTGCTGACAAGCAGGGGGCAAAAGAGTCTTCAAACAGTTAATTATCAGTGAAAACCGCTCCGATCCAATTCCAGCCTAAAGCAATGAAAACATTCATTTGCACCATCTTCCACCGTGCAAAATATCAGCTGGATTAAAAAGGGAAGAAAGTGACAGTGTGACCCTTTTAGCTGACATCTTGTAACCCATAAGGAAGATGCCCTTTCTCAAGATGTCCCTGCATTGTATCTATAGGACGGTGTCCCTTCAACTCACATTTACAGCACATGGCACAGTGCTCGGCACAAAGCAGGCACATAGTAATGTTTCTTCTGTGGCGAATAACTTCCATTTCAACTAAGAAGGAACAATTGCTTTCATCGCTTTGTGGCGTCTGAGTGTCTTTAGGGGGAATAAAGAAAAAAAAATCCAATATCAAATGGCCATGGAAGACATGCTTCTCAAGACTCTGGGTGTAGTCAAGTTACCCTGCAAAGAATCTGTCTTCCCAGATGATCAGTATGGTGATGACACACAAGACAGACTTGCACTTTGGATACCGTTCACCTCAAGAAGTTAAAGACATTGGTTATAGTGACTTTAGTCCAATCCATAATTCCTAGTTAAGACTAACTTAACCTTTGCTCGGTGGGGAATGTTTCATTCGCCTTATTCGTCATCAGTGAAATCTAGATGAGTGATCATGTCTGTACACAGTGAACACACTGTGCCGTTAGTAACAGCCCAAGACCTACTACATACTGTGTTGAACGTGGCACCATCTGCACTATGTTCAAATGGTGCAACTGTTTCGGACCCTGACGTGCAGTGGTGTGTGCCAGTACCTTCCCATGAGACTTTTGTAGAAAACCAGTTTTCAGCAGTAACAGCTATCATTGTCCTTCAAACTATGACTTCCAGTCATTTTTTTCTAAGTGGTTTGTAAGATGACCTTTGGCACTTCCTTTACTGAGTATCGATGACATGTCACACTGGAATGAGCTTCCATCTTATATCACAGACATTTAGTGGGCATGTTCCATACACTGTAGTATCTCAGGTATCTTGGCAGGACTCTGATATAGAACCCAGGTCTTGGCTATCAATGTCTAGTGAATAATAACAATAATGTTGGTCTCAGTTGTAAACAACATATTCTCTCAAGGAGGTCCTTTTGCAAACAGGGCTTTGGTGTAACCTCTGCAGACTGAGAAGTGGCTTATATACCTGAACTGAACTGCAAGCTCTGTCAAAACATGTGGATTGACCTCATTCTGCTTATGTCTATTTTTTAAATGTGCCATATTTTATTTATTCAATCTCTTCTGCCATCACCACCTTTTTTGTTGTTTGTTTTTCTAATTGGTTTGTCTCAAGAAGGAATGAAACTCCATTATATATGAATCCCAGGGAGACGTCTGACTGCCATTAAAGTATTCAATAGGCCCCAAAGCTTCTGTTTAAATACAAAATTTGCTCAAATGTCAGGGTGGAGGGCACATTCACCAGCTTGCCAGGAGCACTCAAGAATCGTTGATGTTCCCTGCTTGCTTAGAGCATTCCATTCTTGTCACCAGAGGATGTTGTTTAGGGTAGACAAGGAATAACAAGATTTTTAATCAAATAGTTTTTTATTAAATCAGAAACCACTCTATGCAAATCCCATCCTGAATTATTTCAGCGAACAAATTTGGAAACGCAAAGAACAAAGCACTAACTCTGAACTACATCGCCCCCTGGCTGTCCCAATATTAACTTACACACCCCGTTGAGAGAAAAGTTTCCTACTGTAGCTGAAGCCAGGTGGTGATTCTCACCCCTGTATTCCTTAAACAAATGCCATAAATATGATCTGGCCATGCACAACATATCATAAATTATTCAGACAAGAGCTGTAAACAATCACAAAATATTTATAAGAGTGAATGACAAAAGAAAAAAAGTAATGAACAAACAAAGACTAGCCATCCTGCTCTAGCTGGTTTGGCTCAGTGGATAGAATGTCGGCCGGCCTGCCGACTGAAGGGTCCCAGGTTTGATTTGGGTCAAGGGCACATGCCCAGGTTGAGGGCTCAATCCCCAGTAGGAGGCATGTAGGAGGCAGCCGATCAATGATTCTCTCTCATCATTGATGTTTCTATCTCTTTCTTCCTCTCCCTTCCTCTCTGAAATCAATAAAAAAAATTTTTAAAAAAAATAGCTATCCCCTTCTCTGAAGCAAGAGCCAATATTTCCTAGTTGCAGATGCAAAAATTGTAATAATAGAAAGGCTTGCAGCATTTGTTACTAAAAAGAGCTTGTGGAGGAAGTTAATCATAACCTTTCTATGTTTGTAATCCTCTGGCCAAAATTAAAAAGAAAAATATGCTCACACACATGCCAAAGAAACATTTCATAATTAAATGAAACACCTACGACATAAGTGAATGTGTGACTTTAAATTCACAAATCTTGATGAGTGGAAGACTAGATGTGAAAGGAAAATGTGAGTTCCATTCTCCCATAGAGTCTATTATGGACTATACTGATATTTTACAGTACAAAGTGGTTTTTGTAAACCTTTTTTTATGGAAGAGTGGAAAAGCATTTAATGACACCTTCACAAAATTACAAGATATTTGCCATGACCTAAGACTACACATATGACTATTATTTCATAGAGATTGCCAGAGTTTATATCCCTGCATAGATGCTGAAGCTAGACTGTAAAGAACACAAAAAGAAAACAAAATAGCAAAACAAAAATCAATTTCCAGGACAACAGAATGTAAATAAGGCAAAGCCAGGAAAACAGTTAGTTAATTTGACTGGACCACAGAGATGTTACACCTTGTGGACAGTGATATTCTTCTGTGGAAAAAATACATTACTCTTAGGCCCAGTGCACCTAGTAAATACTCACTGCAGATTTTTTTTTTTAAATATATTTTATTGATTTTTTACAGAGAGGAAGGGAGAGAGATAGAGAGTTAGAAACATCGATGAGAGTAAATACTCACTGCAGATTTTTTAAATTGTTATTATTTCTGAAAACTAAACTCCACTTGGGTATTTAAGAACAGAAGTACTTTACCAAAAAATTAGTATTTTTGGAACCCTTCAAAATGTTTTATCTAGTATTTATCTTTCCTCCTAGTTGTAGAATTTCCACTCAGCCAGCCTTCCTGTGGTTCTGGATGATGTCCGTTTCGTCTTTAAGTTCACTTGGGTATTTAAGAACAGAAGTACTTAAACTCTGGTGTTTACTTTTTGGAACACCTTGGTTTCTCTTATCTAGTATTTAATAAACTTGTCTGGCCTTGCAACAGAGAGGAAAAGAAAGAAGAGAGTGCACCTTCATTCAAACCTTTATTCAAAAATAAACTAAATTGGAGCTGCTGGAGATGTAGAAGATTTGGAGAAAATCCAAATACAGAGGCAATTGCATCTTTTCTAAAAATTCAGCACTGGAACTAGATTTCAAAAAATGTACACTTTTTGGTTCTAATAATGTTCTTCTCATTATAGATGTTACAAAATTTATCAGCCTCGGAGGGTCAGCTGGTCGTCTTTGAATGCAGAGTGAAAGGAGCTCCATCTCCTAAAGTTGAGTGGTACAGAGAAGGGACCTTGATAGAAGATTCCCCAGATTTTAGAATCTTACAGAAAAGTAAGTTGTTGCTTCAAAATTATTTTTCTGATAAATAATTTTTATAAATGTATTGTAGGCATTTATTTTTATAATTTTTCACAACTAATTTAAGTATAATAAAAATATTCTAAAAATCACTTGTAATCATAATCCCTCAATCTAAACCCAATTATTAGTATTTTGGTGTATAGTCTCCAACATTTTTCCCACGAATATTTTTTTTATAAATCTTTATTGTTGAAAGTATTACATATGTCCCTTCCCCCCCATTGCCCTCTCCAACCCACCTCTGCCCCAAGCCTTTACCACCCTATTGTCTGTGTCTACCCATGAATATCTTTTAATAAAACTAAATCATATCCTTTTTTATGGTGTCAGATAGGTACTAGACTTATTGGGGTGAGTACTTCATAGCTTTATAAATGTCTAATCACTGGGTTGTACACCTGAAGCTAATGTAATCATACTCTTTTTTGTAAATTAATATTTTTCACTCAACATTTCAGGAACATCTTTCCATGTTAATAAATATAAGCCTTTCTTACTTTAAAAATATAGATCAATACCATAAATTTCATATTTATTTAATTTTCTATTGTTGAACATTTAGGTTCTTCACAAATTTTTACTATTATAAACTATGCTTCAATGCATGTTAACAGGAAAATCTTTGTGAATATAAAATAAATTAAAGTATTAGAATTACTACTGTAAATTCACATTTTTTTAGACTTTTAATATATAGGGGTGGGCAAAGTAGCTTAACAGTTGTGAGTGCATGCAACACAGAATTAATAAAGCTATTGTAATAATCATAACCTGCGTGTCTTTTTCCATATGAACAACTGTAAACCTACTTTTGCCTACCCCTGTATATTGCCAAAATGTCATCCCCAAAGGTTGAAACTAAGGATGATCACATAATTTACCATTCAATCTGGGACACTTTGGGGTGTGAAAGAGAGTACTATTAATAATTACACAGAGATACCAGGAATAAACCAGGTTTGTCCCAGCTGAATTGGGACACATGTGGTCCTATAGTTTACTACAACTTTCATGAACAATGGGGATTAAGTAATTTTTATCTTCACTAATTTTATAGGCCCCAAATGGAAACACTTCTTTTGATCCTCACTTCACTAATTAGATGTGAGGTGGAACTGTTTTTCATATTTATTTGGTCTTTGTATTTCATTGTTTTTTAAATTACCTGTTCATATCCTTTGCTCATTTTTTATATTAGGTTTTTATTTTTTATTATAAAAGTTATTTATATACTCAAGTGATTAATTATTCTTTGCTTGTCACATAAGTGCTTTCACCTTGACCCATTCAGCATGAAATACATTGAAATTTATTTGCTTTTTTGTTAATTTGTTTCTGTTGATCACAAAATAGTAGTACATGGATCAGTATGATATATGAATCAAAGTACTATCAAGTTTAACAGCAGTAGCAGCAACAATAATATATTTGAAATGCCATTGAAACTGAGAAAAATACTTCAATATTCTATCAGTGTAGAAGATTGTAACTAAGGTCAACAGCTACTCACTGAGTGCCTGCAATTTGATAAACACTAATTGAATACCTGTATGTAGTACCCAGCAGGCACTTTCAAGAATGATAAAGAATTTTAAGGTTAAGGACCAGCTCGCAAGGAACCTGTCACCCATCCTGGGCTCTTAATATTTGAAACCTTAGAGGATTCCTGAATCCCAGCTAGTAACTTTTCCTCCTCACCTATGTAGAACCCAGATGTGTCTCAAGATACAGCAGCATCATTTAGTTAGCAGCTTTCTTGCTGCCTTCTGTGACAACCATCTTGTCCCTGTGGAGGTCATTGGTGCTTAGCTCCTTTTACTTAAAATTATAGCTTAACCTTAAAAAAATCACTCATGCCCTGGCCAGTTTGGCTCAGTGGATAGAGCGTCGGCCTGCGGACTCAAGGGTCCCGGGTTCGATTCTGGTCAAGGGCATGTACCTTGGTTGCGGGCACATACCCAGTGGGGAGTGTGGGGGAGGCAGCTGATCGATGTTTCTCTCTCATCAATGTTTCTAGATCTCTATCCCTCTCCCTTCCTCTCTAAAAAATCAATAAAATATATTTTTTTAAAAACCACTCATGAGTATGCAAGTGACTATGAAATTCTATAGGAAGCTTCTGATGAAACTATAGCCTCTCAGTGATATAAATGCTAAGTGTCTTTTAATTTATTTTCTTCTAGAACCTCGATCCATGGCAGAGCCAGGTAAAGAACATTTTAACTTTAATTTATTAGTGTGTGATCAGTGGCTTGATATATATAACAAAACATATTGAAATTACACTGGGGGTCAAGAAAAAGTGAAAAATAAAGTTTTAGAGAAAAGATCCAAACCAACTCTAACTATTATTGTAGAAGAGTGAAAGAAGGGGAGCATGTGCAAATTTGGAATATGTACTCAATCCCTAATATGAATGCAGTTAGTTTGTGGTATTGAGGATTTTTTCTTAGGAATATCTTCCCTCTTCCCTTGGCCCCTCCTCAGAACCTCTCAAAACTGGGCAGAGCAATTGCTATAATGCTAGACTAAGTCCAATTCCACAGCTTATATTTCTGAAAACTTATGCATAAAATGTTGAAATTTGAAGAATCAGTAAAATACCTGTGATGGTATTAGATTTGATTGGAAGGATGCTAAGATGATATGAAAGTGACAAGTAGGTGAAGCTCTTACCGCCAAAAAATACAAGTTACTCACAATCCAAGCATAAACATCTGGATGTCCTCCTTGAAATATCCCATTGTCTTTTTACCCCCAGGTAAGAATGATGGCTTGGAATGTATACCTCTCTTCAGAAAACTGAATGGGAAGGCATTCCAGGAGTAGATGTTGAACATCCATGTTGCATAGCTCTTCACTATGGGGATATATAATAAAGACCAGAGGGTCTTTATTCTTACATTCTTCTAGTAGAAGAATGTATTTTTTTCCCCTTGAAAATATTTCAGGCTTTTAATACATTCATCCAAAGCAGGCGTTTTCACTAGGCAGTCTCATATACAAAACACTTTCAGAGTCTCTCAAAAGGTGTCCCTGCCCAAAACAAATCCTGCCTTTCCCAGCTCCATGATCTAAAATCCCACAGCCAGAGGTATTCCTTCCACCTTGTATAATGTAAGTACCCTTTGGAGACAGAATGCTTTATCTTATCAGGTAGGTATAGTGTAGTGTGAATGAATTTATCAGATCATTTTCTGAGAGCAGGTTGCTGAAAAAGGGAAGCACAAATGTTTGGAAAGGGGAACATGAAGAAGGAAGCTTAGGCCAAGGGCTCAGAAAAAGGACAGAGAGGCACCAAAAGCAAACTTTGCCTCTCTATCACTTAGGATTCTTTGGGCGGCAAGTAAAGAAGACCTAACTAAAAGTGGCTTAAGCAATAAGAAAAAATGTATTTTCTCACATAGCAATATGCCCTAAGAAGTAGCAGTCTTGAGATTGGTTGATTTAGCATCTCAGAGATCATCAGGGGCCAACCCTTTTTTTTTTTTTTTTTTTTCATTTTCCATTCTGCCATCTTCAGAGTGTCTTCTTAGGCTGGTTCCACTCATATACCCAAGACCAGTGATGGCGAACCTTTTGAGCTTAGCATGTCAGCATTTTGAAAAACCCTAAATTAACTCTGGTGCTGTGTCACATATAGAAATTTTTTGATATTTGCAACCATAGTAAAACAAAGACTTATATTTTTGATATTTATTTTATATATTTAAATGCCATTTAACAAAGAAAAATCAACCAAGAAAATGAGTTCGCATGTCACCTCTGACACGCGTGTCATAGGTTCACCATCACTGCCCAAGACAGTTGCCATAGTTATGGATATTATATGCAGCTGACAACATTCAGAGACAAAAAATATGAAATAACACTTTCTTTTGTCCTGTGTAAAGAACAAGAAAATCTCTCCCAGAAATTCCCTAATATCTCATTGACCAGAATTGTGTGTCATATGGCATCACTTATCAAGAATAGGGTTAGCAGGATTGGCTTAGCACGACCAGTCTCCACTCACCAGCTGAGGCTGGGCAAGGCCAACTTGACTTGAAGCACATGAACACTCCAAGGAGGGCGAACAGTTAGGGTTCAGTTAATAAGGAGGGAAGAGAATGTAGTTACTGGGCAGGTGCTCAATACTGTCTGCCCTGGCCTCCTGTCCAGCCTTCCTAGCGGTCGTCTAGCTAATTGAATTCAGTTATCATGAAACACTGAGATGCCAAGTGTCTCCAAATGCAACTATGCTTTTATTAATTTTGTTTTTAATGTCATAACTGGGTGATAACTGGAGGTTTAGGCTACTGTCTTAATGAAGTTATCTCTTCATTAGCTGTCAAGTAATATCTAACTACAATAATTTTAGGCTTTAAGCATATGGTTCTACCTGGGAATCACTTCTGTAGTTATTCAAAAAAGGGCTCATGCTGTGTGTTGGAGTAATCCAACGGATTACCACAGTATTACAAAGGAAAAAATGCATTTCTCTTGTTTTTCACCCAGAATTTCAAATATTTAGCTAAGCAAAATATTTATTGTCCAGTTTTAAATTGTGACCTTCCTTTAAAATTACCTAACTGCAAAAGTTCCCCACATAAATAGTGAGAAATCTGGGTTTAAAAAATGTTTTATTAATCCTTTTATTTCATACAAACCTCCTTTTGCCTTAACTCCTAAGTTATTTTTGTGATTTTTTAAAAGTTTATTGTTTCTCAGTTCTATTTTTGTCATGTGAACTGGTGACATAAATATAGAAGACAATTTGAGAATCCATAATATATAATATATTATCATAATATTCTCTTGCCAAAAGTCTGTCTGCGTGGAGTTATTTGTTCTATGTGCTTCCATTTATTTAGCCTCCTAATCAGTCCGTTCAATCCAATAATTGTTTGGACTAATTATTTTCAAACAACTAATGCAATCAACTTCTTACATTGACTTTTATAGAAAAACCATCTGATAGTGAATTGCATAATTCCATTTTCATAATTACGTCAGTAACCGTTCTGTTTTGCTGGCATTTAGAGGAGATTTGTACTTTGGTCATTGCTGAAGTATTTGCAGAAGACTCTGGGTGCTTCACATGTACTGCAAGCAACAAATACGGCACAGTGTCAAGCATTGCACAGCTGGATGTAAGAGGTAAGGGCTCTTTACATGTCAGAACAGTTTAGACCATGACTTGAAATATGAGTATGGAGAGTTTATATTATCCTTCTTACTGCTTTTCTTACAAAGCTAACTTGGCTCTCCTCTTAAAAATTGAATTATTGCCCTAGCTGGTTTGGCTCAATGGATAAAGCATTGGCCTGCAGACTGAGGGGTCCCGGGTTCGATTCTGGCCAAGGGCACATGCCTGGGTTGCAGGCTCAATCCCCAGTGGGGGGCATGCAGGAGGCAGCCAATCAATGATTCTCTCTCATCATTGATGTTTCTCTTTCCCCCTCTCTTTTCCTCTCTAAAATCAATAAAGTATATATATTTTTAA
Organism: Myotis davidii; assembly: GCF_000327345.1. Lineage (NCBI taxonomy): Eukaryota > Metazoa > Chordata > Mammalia > Chiroptera > Vespertilionidae > Myotis > Myotis davidii. The sequence continues at coordinate 1,515,322 of NW_006288853.1, forward strand.
AAATTGAATTATTGAGGAAAGTGTTCTTGAACAATATCCAATTTTCAATTTCTTATTGCATTTATAACCACCACTACCACCCCCAGTTGTCCTACTGTTATGTATTACACTCCTAAGAAAACATCTCCTTGGTTTTATATAAACTACTAATATCCTTTCCAAAACTGTACTTAGATTTCTAGTTCAGCTTTTTTCCTGTATCCTTGCCATTCTTTGATGCCCCAGATTATGTTCTCTGTTTTGACAACCTTTTCCCCATTCGCATAATCATCTGGTTTGGACGCATGCCCCAACTCGGGGTTACAATCCCATCCCAGTCTCATTGAGTAAGATAACAGCTGAGGTCCTATTACTGTTGTTTCAGGAAATGAAGACCTCAGAAATAACGGGTCTCTGCACTCAGCCAACTCCATCACCAACCTGGCTGTGATTGAGCAGCAGCCATCCCCACCCAACCCACAGCCTCCTTCTGTGGAACAACCCCCTAAACCCAAACTCGAAGGGGTTCTGGTGAACCACAACGAGCCCCGGTCCAGCTCAAGAATCGGGCTCCGCGTACACTTCAACCTTCCTGAAGATGACAAGAGAAGCGAAGCGTCTCCTGAGGGTGGCCCGGTGACTGCCAACCAGACCAGGCCTGATTCTTTCCTGGAGAGATTCAGTGTACAGCCAGCAAAACTCCCGGAGCCTTCCTCACCTGTCAAAGAGCCCCCTCCAGTCCTGGCCAAACCCAAACTGTAAGTAAAAACCAGAATGGACAACCAAGTGCCTGAGGGCATCTCTGAGTCTTCCCTTCTTCAGAATTATGGAGCTGAAAGGGGAATTACAAAATGAGAAGATATGCTTTATTTTTAATATATTTTTATTGATTTCAGAAGGGAAGGGAGGGGGTGGAGAGAAACATCAATGATGAGAGAGAATTGATTGGCTGCCTCCTGCACGCCCCCTACTGGGGATGGAGCCCACAACCCGGTCATGTGCCCTTGACCAGACTCAAACCCGGGACCCCTCAGTCTGCAGGTCAACGCTCTATCCACTGAGCCAAACAAGCTAGGGCAGAAAATACGCTTTAAATGTTTTAAAAATAATACATCCTTACACCAATCTAAGTGTACTATCACTCTCATCCAGCTCGGTCAGAGACATGCTGCAATGTTTGATGTTCATCCATAGTAAAGCAAACACAGAACATGATACTACTGTTATGTTATGTTTGATCTACACATCAAAATGATAAAAATTATGTTTGTAACTATATAAATCTTTAAATATCAACGTTAAAATCTGCAGTATCAGCACTCCCATCATGTGTTTCTCAGTGATGGCCACATGATGTTCATTGAAAGCGGTTCCTTTTGTTTCATTTTATATTCTTCTCACTACCACATAAGGCAGATTGCAGGGCATAAAATGAAATGTTACATAATATGCCTCTTAGCAAGTCCCATCCAGAATTGTTGAAGTTCTGTGGGTCCCAGGAAATCGGAATCCACTTAAAAGAATAAGAGAGGAAGAGGATATTGTGGGGATCTATGCAGGAACAGCCAGGCCGGTACAGAGAAGGCGAACTGGGAGCTGGGATCACATGGTTAGTTCAGCCTCTGTCCGCTTCTCACCCTCTGACTTCTGGAGTGCCTCCTTGTTTCCTCTTTGCGTATCCACTCCACTATTATCTCTTGGAAGATTTATCGATTTATGGCGTGAACCATCATGGTGTGTCCCATTCTCCATCACGATTTGTGTCAAGTTGCACTGCTAACTAAATCGTTCTCAACAGCTGGATTCCAAATACCAACTGGTCCAGCCTGGTCAAGTGCAGAGGACTTGTGTTTGGAGGGAGGAAGAGTCAAATGGATCACAGAACTGTGGGGCCTGGGTGGGAGTTCTCAGGGAAGGGAGTTGTGGGAACAAGTAACCCATACAATCTCCTTGAAGACTGCCTCCTATTACCCCAGGACTGTTTGGGAGCTGTTATGTATGTCAGATAGGATTAGATTTAGTTTCATATTGCAGAAAACCCAAACAGGGGGTTAAACACATGAGGGTTTATTGTTCTCTTAAATCAAGGAATCAGATAGGCTGTCTGTGGCTCTGTTAAGAACCCAGTCTCCTATCTTTCTGCTCTGCCATCTTTAGCACTGGCTACTTCTCTAGGTCCCCTCGTGGTCCAGGTTGGTGGTGTTGTCATCATGTCTGCATTTCAAGCAGCAGGAAGAGCAAATGGGTGGGTCTTGATATCAAACTCTTTTTAAAAAGTCTTCTTAGGGGAGCGGCTAGGGAGAGGTCAATGGGATGAAAAGGAGACTTATGTAATACTTTAAACAACAAAGAATTTAAATTTATATATATATATACACACACACACACACACACACACACACACATATATATATATATAAAAGCCTTCTTAGGTCTTACTCCAATCTTTTGGCCAGAACTTAATCACATGTTATACTAGCCACAAAGGAGGCTGGGAAATGTAGTCTTTAGATGGCACATATTGCCTCCAGGAATAAAACTGAGTACTTTTACAAAGTAGTCAGCCAGCAATATCTGCCACATGAGACTTTCAATGAATATAAAAATTCTTTCTACTAAGTTGTGTAGTGACACCCTATAAAAATCCAGTTCTCAGCACTATATAATTCTTTAGTATTTTTTGCCTTTTTAAATTTTTCTCTTAGGTTTTTATTAGAATAGGTACATGTGCATGCTCACATACACACACGCACATCCTTGAATCCACATGAAGCTGTCATTTTGTTTTATTGCTTAAAGTATTGCAAAGAGTATTACATATGTCTCCTTCCCCCACCCCACCCCCTTGACATTCCCTCCGGCCTCCCCTACCCCGCAGTGTCTTATGTCCATTGGTTATGCTTATATGCATGCATACAAGTCCTTCGGTTGCATTTTTAAACACTATTATTATCAGAACCTAAGATTTTGAAATTTTCAACTTGAATACCATGCTGTCTAGATCAGTGATTCTTTATCCTGGCTACTCTCTAGAACAGGGGTGAGCAAACTTTTTGACTCGAGGGCCACAATGGGTTCTTAAACTGGACCGAAGGGCCGGAACAAAAGCATGGATGGAGTGTTTGTGTGAACTAATATAAATTCAAAGTAAACATCATTACATAAAAGGGTACGGTCTTTTTTTTTTTTTTTGTTTTTTTCATTTCAAACGGGCTGGGTCCAGCCCATGGGCCGTAGTTTGCCCACAGCTGCTCTAGAAAGAAATATGGAGCTTTTAAAAAATATCTATTCCCTCACAATTGAATCAGAATCTCCCTACAGGTTATCTTAATGTATAGCCAGGGGCAAACTACTGGTCTGGAGTTGGACAACCTGAGTTGCAACCTTTTGTCAACCCACCCTACCCCATCACACACCCCTCCACACCCACGAAAAAACAATAATTAACAGTTAAAGTGAGTCAAGTGTCAGACAAAAATGGAATGTACTGGGAAAGCCTATACTTTAGGATGAGTGTCTCTTTAGAGCAGAGGTTCTCAGTCCTGGATGCATGCAAGAATCACTTAGGCAAGCAGCCAGCGGGCTGCATGCCTCGTTTATTTAAACGAGTTTGACATGCTTGACAGCCTTGCTACTTACAGCATTGGCCTCACCTGGAGGTTTGATAAAATGCAGAGTCTGTGGCCCTGAGTCAGTCTCAGAGCTACTGAGTCAGAACTCTGGGGGCAAGGCCCAGAGATCTGTGTTTTAACTAGAGCCCCCGGAGAATTCTAGGGCCCACTAAAGCTAAAGAACCACTGACCTGCATTTTAAAAGATAATGATAACTATTCCTGGATCCTTTCCCAGGCCAATTGACTCTCTGGGCCATGGTGCCTACATCAATGAGGTTTGTGTTCTTTTTGAGCTCTCCAGGTGATCCTAATGTGCAGCCAGCGATAGAACCACAGCTAAAAGCTGATTGTGGAGACGGATTTACTCAGAATCAGTTATCCTAATCAGTGATGTGTTGGCCAATGTTTTAGTAATGAGCAGAGGCAAGGAATCCCTGAGGGTAGCATTTATAAATTTCCTCCCACCATGGCTGATTTCAAGCTACTAAAGAAAGGTCATTGAACTGGGATCGGGGATGAGTTGTGGACAGAGCCCTCCGGAGCTGGCTCCAGCACACGCTGCCCGAAGTTGTTGTTGCCAAAATTGCTTTCAAAAGTACTGGATACAGTATCCCAAGTTTGTCTTGTTGTGTTTGTCTTTGGCACTGTATTTTGACAGTTCAAAATCCCTGAGGAATTCTTTTGTATTCCAGAAGCACCCTTATAATTCTGAACCTGATTTTCATTCTTACAAATCTTTCAATTGTTATTTGTAGTTCAGAAACTAAAAAATATACCCACCATTTATTGACCACTTGTAAATTTGTATTTGGTCATTTATTTATCAATTCTCACAACAAAATCAATATCTATTACTTTTTCCTATTTAATTAGGGGGAAGTCAGGGTCAGCAAAGTCTAGAAACTTCCCAAAGCCACACAATAATGAATGGCAGGGCCAGGACTAGGACCTACATCTCTTTGTCCACAGAGCTCATATTCTTGAGCATAATGCTTAAGTGGTGGTGAAAGAAGAGATATTTTCAAGTAACCCAAGAAAGTTGATAAATCTACAGGAAGAAAACTGGGGTATAAACCTGATTTCAGAAATCCTTACAGCAACAATAAATGAGCAACTGAGCTTATAGCAATTTATGGCAGGCTGTTATTTTGAATTAGGTTACTCGGGATTTTAGAACTGGTTTGCTTTATAATTAATCTTCCCTTCCTTTATTTTTCATTAGTGCTATACCTTAATTATTAAATGTAACTGAACTCCATGTATTATCTGCAAATAACCACTGATTATTTGTGTTACATGTACATATAGTAAGATTTTTGAGCCCTGAATAGCTCATACTATCTGAGGCATATTTATATCTCCTACAGTACCTAGCAAATTAGACACATAGAAGATTCAATAAAAGTCCATCAAATAATGGAATTGACACCTTTTCTTGATGCAGTGAATGAGTAAATCCAAACAGCTCTTTTAAATCCCCTCTGGACAAGATAGAGTTTAATAATATGGAAAAAATATACTGTTCAAACAAAAAGAGACATTATTCTCAAATGAATTTTTCTAGACTCTTAGGTAATCAAAACAATTTGACACTATATCTCATATATCATTAAGGTTTAAACCCACCTCTATAATCTAATATACTGCATGATAAGCATTAACATGCCATTGGAATAGTAAAAACAACTGGTTCTTAGTTTTCATTTAGTGGGAACTAAGGAAAAAGAACAATCAATAAATACCAAATAACTTCCTGGCCTCTTTTTATCACTCTTATCTTTCAAGATTACTTCCTTTTCATATACTATTTTTTCTATTTCCATAACCATAATAAAATATGGTTATCAGATTAAATTTTACTCAGACTCTGCAATACAAACATGTCCTGAAAACATTGTATTAATGCTATAGCAGCCACAGAATGTGACCTGCTGAATATGTGGTCCACTAAAAATGTAAAGATTCTGTATTTTTATGCCATTGATAAAGTCAACACCCGCAGAATCAATGTTAATTGTACATATTTTTTCTAAGGATAACTTCATAAAGATATTTCTGCTTTTCTTAATTTCGGAATCTTTCATCTATTGTGAAATAAAAAGGGTTAATTAATATTTAATTGTATTAATTTATTCTCTAGTTTAAAAGCTCACTTGTAAAAAGGAGAAGAAAGTTACCATGGCAAGTGGCTAATACTCCTGAGTTCTTAGTTTAACTCAAGACAGTTTTCATAGATGAACAAAGGATTGCACAGTACGTAGCATTTGACAGCAGTAATGAAAAGTGGAGATGGGTCTGCATTTTGTAAAGTTACTTTTCCACATATTGTGTAACATAAATATTAATGAAGGAAAGGAAAAAGTTAAACTCCAAGAATTAAGGAAAATCATCAAGGTTTGCCCTGGCTGGTGTGGCTCAGTTGGTTAGGTGCTGACCTGTGCACTGAAAGGCTGCAGGTTCGATTCCTAGTTGGGACACATGATCAAGTTCCAAGCTCAATGCCTGGGGTGGGGAGAAAGGTGTGTGTGTGGGGGGGGGGGGGGGGGGTGGGGTGGGTGGGTGGGGGGGGGGGGGGGGGTGCATGCAGGAGGCAGCCCGTCAATGTTTTGCTTTCACATCAATGTTTCTTTCTTTCTCTCCCTCTCCCTTCCACTCTCTCTAAAAATCAATTTAAAAATCTTTAAAAAACTAAAAAATAAAGAAAAATCAGGGTTTGGAGAACCTTATGGTTCAACATAACTGCTTTTGGTGTTGACTTTCCTGATGGTAAGGAAATACAAGACCTTTCATTTTTAATAGGCCTCATATTTGACAGATCACCGTCTGTGTATTAGAAGCAAACTATATGTCCAAAGAGCATAAAACACGTGGCCTTGGGACTCTGCACTCTCATCTGTGGCTCTTTCTATGGTCGTGCATTTAGGAATAGAGTCTCTAAACAGCAAAGTTGGACAGTCCTGACAACTTTCTGCATGTGTGACTTTTAGACATTTTTATTCTTTAAAAATAATTGGCTTACTCAGAGGAGTTAAATAGGCTGTGGGACTTAAGGCAAGTCATGTCATGTTTCTGTGACTCCGGCTCCTATAAATGAAGAAACTGCTCCCAGTCTGAGTTACTTTTGTTTAGGAGCAAAAAAAAAAAAAAACTCTAAGTCAATGTTTATAATTAGACTTTTATAAACCATAGACTTTTATAGGGGGATCATATAATTTATCACGTAAACCGTGACATATTTTAGACTGGAAGAAACGATTAATAATTAAGCTGGGAAAACAGGCATAAACCAGAACAGCCTAGGCTGAATGGGGACACACAGTCACCTTCCCTGTACAGCACTGTTGTCAGGGGAGGATGAGAAACATTGAGACACGTGCAGCTGCTTTGCTCAGGTTTGCTCTAAAACGAGGCCGAGTGAAGGACACAGCGTGTTGGCTTGGAGAAGGCAGCCCCTTCGGCGACTCACCTCAGCGTGTGGCCCAGTGCTTTCTGCCCCAAAGCTGAAATACTGTCTGTTCACCTCAGGACCTCGAGCCCTCCCAACAAGGGGACCATGGCTTCTATGTCTCTTTTCTAATTTATAAACATTACAATTGGGCTGCTCTGTTGCACCACTCCAGGGTCACCCCACAGAGAATACGAGGTGCATGGTGCCTCGGCGTTATGTACCCCACTGGCCTTTTTCCTGCTTAGGGACAAGAAAACAGATTTGGAAAGAAGGAGGAACAACTCACAAGAAATTGATTCGCTGATTTCTGGCGGCTCTGGTTGTGTGCTCTTCCTCAGCATAAAGTTGTGAACAGCCCATGCACATTTCCGTGGGGAATGCCCATGTGATGATCTCCCTTCTCTCCCCCTCTCTGTGCAGCGACTCCAGCCAGCTCCAGCAGCTTCACAACCAGGTCCTGCTGGAACAGCAGCAGCTGCAAAACCCATCTCCTTCGTCTCCTAAGGAGTTTCCTTTCAACATGAGTGTACTGAACTCCATTGCTTCCCCAGCAGGGACATTGCCCAGCAAGCCTGTGAAGACCCCCTCATCGCAGACGTTCAGCCTGGCCCGGCCCAAGCATTTCTTCCCCTCCGCGAATTCCAACACCGCCATGGCAGCCGCGGCCCCTGCCAGCTCCCCGGTGTTCACCCTGAGCAGCACTCCTCAAACCATGCAGAGGACAGTGAGCAAAGAAAGCCTCTTACTTTCTCACCCCTTCGTGCAAACCAGATCTCTAGGAGGAGTTTCCGTCCAGAACGAGCCACCCCCTCCAGGTCCAACGGAGCCAGCACAACCGCCACTCTCATTTCCCATCGCGGGCGGACACCAGTTTCAGCCCCGCTGTGTGTCTCCAAGTCCTGTCTCTCCCACTAGCCGGATTCAGAACCCAGTGGCTTTCCTCAGCTCCGTCCTGCCTTCTCTCCCTGCCATCCCACCCACCAATGCCATGGGGCTGCCCAGAAGTGCACCATCCACGTAAGTGTCGTTGAGGTTTCTCCACGGAAAAGGTGTCAGTTAAGAAGGGACACATACAAAACAGCTTGGTCTGGGACAGGAGTCTCACTGAGTGGATTCCTGCATAATCCTGTTTATTAGACACAACATGGATATTGAACACCTAAGGGCTTGATCAATTTAAATAATTTTTTGTAATCAAAATGTTGAAAACACCTCTACTAACACAGATTCTCTGTGCAGTGCTCAGCCTTTGCACACAACATGCCCTCCGTAAGTGCTGATGACTCCTCATGTCTCGTTGCCATCTTAACCACTCTGATTTCTGGGCCTTTCCACACTGACTAGTGCTCTTCACGGGTGTGTTGGGTGTGAATTTATTTTACAGGCCAACCCAGGGGCTAATGAAGAAAAATACAAAGTCTCCCCAGCCAGTGAATGATGATTACATTCGTGAAGCTAAGAATGCAGTGATTCTAGACTTGGGGAAAAAAATGAATTTCAGTGATGTCAGATCAAACCAGCAGGTAAGATTGGTGGGTTCAGGTGGTTTATTTCAATGTGAGGAAAATAATTTTGCCTCATTCAGTCCTTCTTCGGATGCTCAGGTCATCTTCATTTGCTTAGGAATCAAGCAGGGCAAGAGTCCAGCTTTCTGGATCTAAAAGTTTTCAAAGCAAAAAAATCCCCAAACAAATGCATACCCTTCAAAAGAAGTCACATGCTCAGTGAGGTGGTCACTGCAGTCTTGGAAGGTAGAGCACAGCTTAACCAAAGGTCAGGTAGTAAGCTCCATCCACGTGGATCTCAAGTTCTTGATTACCATGTAGTTAACTCAGTTTACCTGTTTTTGCAAAGACAGTTTACCTGTTTAGCTAAGACAGAATATGTTAAAGCAGGAGAGAGACTAGATCAGTGGTTCTCAACCTTGCTTGGCTGCACATTAGAATCACCTGGGAATCTTTTTAAAATCCTGATTTCTGGGCCTCATCCTCCGGAAATTCTGTTTCTTTGTTACTAATGTTGTGGCCCCACCCCCTAACAAAGAAAGAATTTCCGGAGGATGAAGCCCAGAAATCAGGATTTTAAAAAGATTCCCTGGTGATTCTAATGTGCAGCCAAGGTTGAGAACCACTGGACTAGATAGTCTGTGGCCCATTCAAGCAATCCTCAGCTCGGTTTTGGCAGACACCATCACACCTTTGAGATAGTTCGATATCTGATCTGGAGATGATCTAGACCAGCGGTTCTCAACCTGTGGGTCGCGACCCCTTTGGCAGTTGAACGACCCTTTCACAGGGGTCGCCAGGACCCTCCTGCATATCAGATATTTACATTACGATTCATAACAGTAGCAACATTACAGTTATGAAGTAGCAACGAAAATAATTTTATGGTTGGGTCACAACATGAGGAACTGTATTTAAAGGGCCAGAAGGTTGAGAACCACTAATCTAGACTTTAAGGAACTGGGTTCACGCTTCTTTTTTTCTGACTCCTTCAATCCAATGTGCCTGGAGGTCTGCTCACCATTTCCTCTCAATCTTGTGAAACGTGTGAAGCAGCCATGATTAGGCAATATCCTGCGGTTCAATCTGTACAGATCCTTGCTTACTAGTAAGTGTTTACACTAAAGGAGAAAGAGGAAAGCCATATGTGACCATCAAGTAAAAGAAAGAGAGACTGTTTTCTTATTTGAGTCATTTATTTTTGCATTTATAAGGCGATGTGTTCTTTTAAATGCAGGTTTACATTTGAATAACCTAACTCTTGACTTATTTGCCAAGGTGGGAACTGATAGAACCTACTGTGAAATATAACATACAATTTCCATCAAAACCATATGGCAAATATTGTGGAATTTGTGACGTAAGTGCTGGAAATAAGACTGCAAGTGAGGCTCCAGTTCCCCCTGACCATATGCTGTTTTCCTTAGTGTTTCTGTCTCTTATTTCCAGTGGATCCGTGGATGTACAATATTTTACAATTGTGTTATATGTTGGGCAATTTATAGAGTGGATGCTTTTGAAAATGTGCTGCTTAAAACCTTTATAAAATTGACTTTAAATTACTGAATTGAAGCAGAATATTTAAGCTTCCCATGATTGAGCACACTTTGCATGTATTATTTCACCAAACTACATATATTTCTGGGAGGCAAATACCAAGGCAATTATTCTTCTCTCCTGTCTTCTAGATAGAGAAACTGAGGCACAGGTGTCAAACTCTCAGTGGTGGAACTACAGCTAGCGCCTGGTCTCCAGGACACATTTCCCCTGAAACTCTGCTGCCTTTTTCAGTTTTATGACAACAGTTACCTTCAAGTCCCATAAATGTGGCTCTGTCTAGTGCAGATTTGTTTTCCTATAATACCGGCATCTATCTATGGTTGTTAATCCTTCTAAGTGACATTGAAATCAGAGCTGTGTTCAGCCTATGTCTTTTGCAATTCACAAAGGAAGCAGCAATTAAAACCCAAGTAAAACTGATACCAGGTCAGCACACGAGCTGTTTGGTTAGTCTATAGGTAGATCCATGCTAATCCATGGCCCAAATCAGGAGAAAGTAGGGTTTTTCTCTTAATTACCTGAAATGTGAGCATATAGAAACATGAAGTTCCATAAGTTGAGTGCCAAAACCCCAGTAGAACTCCTTATTAAATCTCCATTGTGAATTAACTTCAGGGCAAATAGCAGGGACTCAGAGCAGTCTCAAAAATACCTCAGTACTCTCTTCTTTAGGGAATTATTATTTAGATTAGTTTTAGTTTGCTTTCTATGTTTAGATAATGAAAGCCAAGCTGCATAAATGCAACTCAGGAAACGAAGGAGCTGCCTGAGCCAGAACTCCTGCATTAGGTTGATAGATGTTGATTCTGAGGAAGTTTTGAGGAATAAAATGATGACCGTGTTATAATATTGTTTTATAGTGAAAATGTCATGAAGAACTGCCTAAAATGTGGCCCAGTAGTAAACTTAAGAAGAAGAAAATTTGCTTAGAAAAGCAGAGAATAATCATAAAGAAACACATATGTGTTGATAGCTATCTATACCTGCAGTCTTTTTTCAACAGGATACAATTATCTGTTTTCTCACGTCCATGTTGGCCTACACATATGAGGGGGAGCAAGTGATTTCTTTGAAGAGTACGTATTTGTTTGGGGGTTTTTTGCCTTGAAAAATTTTAGCTCCAGAAAGCTGGACTCTTGCCCTACTTGATTCCTATGCACATGAAGAATAGGACCTGTTCTAGAACATGTGTGTGGTCTAGCATTACTACATGAAAATAAACCAGGAGTCCCTAAACAGTGAATATTATTGATTACAGATAATTTCCTCCTCAGAACTCAAGCTTCTAAATTATTTTTTTAGAAAATGGGTTTTCTTTGATATACCTATCACTTTTATTTCTCTGTTGTAATATTCCAGCGTTCAACTTGTTTTATATGACATTTCTAATTATCAATTAACATTTGCCTGTTGGGTTCTTGGAACTTTGTGCAATATAAAGGTGTCATCAGATGTTCATATTTACTCAGAAGTTCATATTTATTAAAATGTTTAGCTTTCTAAACTGACAACAGAGTTCCTTTGGGTTGGGGATAAGCCAAGAGAAAAGTGCCCCATTTCAAGATTTTAGGCTGCATCACTTCTTATTTTGAAGGGTATCTTTTATTCAATAGCAGTGGATCCTCAGTGAACATCAATAAAACTTAAATGGTTTAGGTTAGCAAGGTGAATCTGGGAGTCAAAGGAACCTAGGACCACAAAATGTGACGGAGCCTTCATGACCAATGATTCTAATTCTCACATGACTTAGCATGATGGTCTGAACCTAGTTACTAGTAATATTTATTGACTACTAATTTCTAAATCTACATAAGCATATGCATGAGAACACACACATTTAGTGCCTTATTTCAACTTTCCTCCTTGACCTCATTTCTCTCTAAACCTTCCTATCTCTTTATTCTGCTCCTCCATCCCTTTTTTAAAATGAGTAAAAATGAATACTTCTCCAAAACTGTCTGCAGTTTCCAGATACTGCATTGTAGGAGGGAGGGGGGAGAGGGGGAGTGCCTAAATCTTGCTCTACCTTTTGTTCCTTTAATCTCCTTCTCTAAACAGTTTAGTCATTTCCTCTATTTTAATCTTACCTCTTTCATCTCTAACTATGAATTCTTTATAAAAATCCTCTTTTATGAGCAGTGTTGCCATCCATCCCTTTTGTAAAAAAATATTCCACATAGTCATTGGCCTTACATTGCCCAACTTGGGCATGTAGGACACTCTAGTGAAGTGTCCTGATGTCCTCTGCCATGGGCCCACCCACAACACACCAATCACCAGCTTCCTGGGAGCTGAAATTGGGAGGTGTCTTGTTCATTGTTGTTCCCCTGATATGTCTGGCACAGAGTAGATGTTCAGTAAATATTTGCTGAATTAACACAAAAAAATAGGATTTACATTAGTTTCAGGTAGGCTAGTGAAACTCTTGACCAAGTAGAACATTTTGGAGTTGCTGCATATCTATAGAAAATATCTCACTTAACTACCCAGACTCTGATTATACCTAATTGTGGATACTACTCGCTGTGACAGCAATCTACTTTAATCAACTGATTAAAAAGAAGAGACCTTTAAAAATCACACTGAAATTACACAAGGGGGAGGGGAGAATCTGAAATTAAGCAAAATTGGTGTTAAGTGAACATTTAAGTATAAAATAAATCTGTGTATCTTTTAGTAATTATTCTTACGGAAAAATTTTGGATTTAAAGTATTTTTACGCGACATCTTTGAATGTAGAGTCTATGTTTTATAGAATATTGTATCTCCGGTGCCTATCATAGTATTTAGCACATAGTAGGTGCTTACTACGAACTTGGCAGCAGGGACAGGAAGGAGGCTATGAAGCCTGGTTGTCTCTATTGAAAGCAGCATGTAATTATTAGATAAATAGTAAAAGAAGGCATCCCCTATGTATGTTACTCTCCAAGTTTATATAGGAATCTTTTATCCTCTGTCCGTACTGTGGATCTCCCTGGGACAAAAGAGAATACATTCTCTAACATATAAGACTTTCTTTAGTGAACATTATACCTCGAGTAGGTTGGGAACCCTTGAGCAAGGCTCCTCCAGCTGTTTTTATCCGATTTGATCATTTGCCTCTGAAGCCCAGAGTAGAGGAAGCCAGCATGAGCTCAAGGCAGTGAGTTTCTGACGATGGCCCCATTTTGGAAATCCGGAGCCTGGGCAATGACATACGTGATTGGGATGTGTCATCAGACTGTGCTTCTCCACAGAAGGAAGGCACTCCCCACCACTCTGCCAACTGGAAGGAAATTTCTGCAGATGTGTCCCAAAAATCACGTGTTTCAACTTGTCAAATTATCAGCCTTAAGAGGGTTATCTTTAAAGGGAAGGAAGGAATTATATTTTCAAATGGCATATTCTTCTGAGAATTTGTTTTTAGCGTTTTGTTTTCTTTCATAGAGTAGCTGAACTTCTGTAAAATTCATTTTCACTTAAGGTTATACATATAAGCTGGAAAGGATAGGTCATATATCACTGATTTGATTGCCATACCGGCCAGATTTACAGAAAGAAAAATTCTTTCCTTTGAGCATCCATAGACATTACCTACGAGCAGGTGATACAGACACTCCTGCCATTACTCACAAAGGGGAAAATGAGAATGCAACATAAGTCCAGTCCTGGAAACTCCACCTTGGGATAAGTACAGAAATGGAGAGTAACCATTAAGATTTTGATAGTAACTTGACAGAGAAATTTTATGTCTATTATACATAATAATTTTGAATGCTTTTAAATTTTCATTTTTCTAGTAATTCATTTTTACAAAAGTACTGGTTGGACATTTTTAGAAATGTGGGGAAAAGACAATGTGGGGAAACTCTGGCTTTTAACCACTTAACCAAGTGGATGAATCAAAATGATATTTCCTGAGATGAGAAAGAGCAGGGTAGGAGTGTCTCTTGGGGGATGGAAAGCAAGTGGGCCTGTTTTGGCCCATGCTCAGTTAGAGATGCCCATTGGGCACCCAAGCCATGATGTAGAGTAAATTGTTGGGTATAATACTCTCATGATACAGAGTAGATCATTAGGTATATGAGTTCTGGGGAAAGACCAGGCTTGGAGATAAGACTTGGAGCTATCAGCATACAGAAGGTATCTGAAGCTATGGGATTGGATGAGATAACCTATCTAGGATTAGGAGCTAGAAAAGAAGACTGATAAGGAGCAGCCAGAGAAAGAGAAGGAAAACCAGTATGGTGTCATTAAAACCAACAGAAGAAAATGTTTCAAAAAGGAGTAAGTAGCCATCTGTATCTAATGCTGCTAAGAGGTCTGGTAAGGTAAGAATAGATAAGTGACAACTGGATTTGGCAAATTTGGAGACCCTAACAATAGTAATTTCAGTGGAACAGTGAGAACACAATCCTTACTGGAGTAGGTTAACAAGAGACTAAGTGGTATGGAAATTATCCTGTAACAATACAAAATTGTTTCAAGTAGTTTTGTTGTGAAGGGAGCAGAGAGATGCAATGAAGACCTATGTGAAGTCAAGGAAGATTTATTCGAGACAGATTTTCCTCAACTATGCAGATGGGAATGTCCAGTAGAATCAGGACATTGGTAATGCAGACATGCATCAGAATGCAATTCAGAAAAGCTTAGCCAAAATACCAGATAGGTAGTTCTACATATTGAAATGGACATTAATAGTAGTAGTGGAAATTACATTCCATCTTCATTCCATTCCCTACAGGATTCTACTGGGGCTCCATGCTCAAGGTGAGGAATCGGGATTCACTAAGGCAGTTTGGGATTATAGTAGAGATACTAAAATCTCCTTTAGTGCTCATGGTGAGGAACTGGGAATGGTACATGCCTGGTTTATTGGGGTTCCATGATATAAATCTAACATCTGAACCTTGAAACGTTGCTCCTTCAAATTATAATGACACCTTCTGCCTCACCCATAGAAATTGAAATTGAAGCATGTTTGCCATTTTGACAGGAGTACAAAATTTCAAGCTTTGAACAGAGACTGATGAATGAAATAGAATTTCGCTTGGAACGTACCCCTGTGGATGAGTCCGATGATGAAATCCAACATGATGAGATCCCTACGGGCAAGTGTATTGCTCCCATCTTTGACAAAAGACTCAAGCACTTCCGAGTCACAGAAGGCTCTCCAGTCACATTCATCTGCAAAATTGTTGGAATACCTATCCCAAAGGTAAGGGAAGATGACCAGCCAGTTGGCAAAGCAACAACACAGAACTGCAGACATTACCTTAAGAAAGTCTTAGCAGACTCCAGTGAAATATCTACTAAGGGAATAAAAACCACTACCAGAGCCCTGACTGCATAGCTCAGTTGGTTAGCGTGTCATCCCAATAGCCAAGGTTGCAGATTGATCCCCGGTCAGGGTACATATAGGAAGCAACCAATGAATGCATAAATAAGTAGAACCATAAATTCAATGTGTATCTCTCTCTCTCTCTCTCTCTCTCTCTCTCTCTCTTTCTCCTCTTTCTCCTCCTCCTTCCCTCTTCCTCCCTCTCTTTAAAATCAATAAAAATAAAAATTGGAAAAAAACAACAACCCCAAACCTGGCCAGCATGGCTCAGTGGTTGAGCTTCGATACCAGAAAGTTAACAAAATCCAGTAATTTGACTAAAAGAGACAGTCAGGAATAGGATTGTTAAGTAGGCCAAAAATAAATCAGACTTATGGGTAAATTAGAATTTTATTAAAATTGTAAAGTAATCTTCTTAGTCATGATCCTCTGTTTTGGGCTATTGAGTCTCTCAACCATCACTCTCGCCAAATTGATATATTTGTTTTCACACTTATTGAATATCCACAGTGTGCCTGTTGTTGTACAAAGTGAGCTATATTTGTATCATTACTGCTAGGTTGGTAAATGCTAAAAATGTCATATCATTATCACTGGCTGCTGAAAAATTTTATGAGTCATCAGATTTTTTGGCAGTCAGCTGAGAGAAGGATTTACACCCAGTATGGCTGCGGCAAGGGATCTCTCCACTCTTCTTTCACAAAGGTTAATTAGCATGGCATTGGCATGTATGGTTAGGTAACCAGGAAATGTAGAGGAGGGCAACTGCAACCTGTAATTAATCCCACCCTTCCCCCTCTTTGAGAGAGGTCCTTGATACATACAGAATTTAACCTGAGAAATATATATATATATATTCAAATTTTAGCCAGATGAGAAATTTAGTGGGCGAATCCTGGCCTCATTCTACTTGGCATAAGAAACTGCACTATCCTTTCAAGCAAGGTGAGCTATTCCAGGCCCTGAGATCTGCAACTGCAGAAGACTTGAGCCCGTAATGGGATAGGATAATGGGAATAGGATAATGGGAATTTCTTTATTTTGCCTCTGAAAACACGTCTGGTTCTTAAGGTAACTTTTAAAGGAATTATGAAGTACAATAAAAATAGTCAAAAGCTTTATCTCTATCCTAAATTATATAGAATTTTTAACTGAAGTATTGTATAAGTGCAGGAGCATATCGCACTGTTTTTTGTTGTTGTTG
The DNA here is from genome assembly GCF_000327345.1 of Myotis davidii. Classification (NCBI taxonomy): domain Eukaryota; kingdom Metazoa; phylum Chordata; class Mammalia; order Chiroptera; family Vespertilionidae; genus Myotis; species Myotis davidii. The sequence goes on from NW_006288853.1 coordinate 1,531,951, forward strand.
TTTTGTGTTGTTTTTTTTAAACATATTTTATTGATTTTTTACAGAGGGGAAGGGAGAGAGATAGAGAGTTAGAAACATCGATGAGCGAGAAACATCGATCAGCTGCCTCCTGCACATCTCCCACTGGGGATACGCCTGGTACATGCCCTTGCCCAGAATCAAACCTGGGACCCTTCAGTCCACAGGCCGATGCTCTATCCACTGAGCCAAACCGGTTTTGGCATCACACTGTTTTTAATATGTTTTATAATTTTTCTAAGTGTTTTGTAAGAGATGTCACTTATAAAGATGGGAATCAGCCCTTGCCTCTCCCTACTCCCTACTTCATTACTCCTTAAAGATGAACAGAACAATGTATTTCCTCCTTGATTATCTTTCATTTCAGGTCTACTGGTTCAAAGATGGGAAGCAGATTTCCAAGAGAAACGAGCACTGCAAAATGAAGCGAGAAGGAGACGGGACATGTTCTCTGCACATCGAGTCCACCACCAGTGATGACGATGGCAACTACACCATCATGGCTGCCAACCCCCAGGTGGAGATGCAGAGCTGTGCTGCAGGCCGAGGAAGGCGCAGTTGAAGTCATAAATGATAACTTGAGAACTGCGAGTTACTAAGGATTGCTGAGGAAAATGAATGAGAAGCATTGTGATTGTGTGTAACTAGAGCACAGTATCACAGCTTAGAAGACCAGTTAGCCACTGATGGGTCCCTTAACCCCTCAGCCTTTATCAAAGGGCATTAGTGATATCTATTCACTATGAACACATCCCAGACCTATTGGGCTTACTCTTGTGTATATCAACTCATTGAATTTCTTGAAGCATCAAATTAATCTATCAAAGAATTTGTTGTTTTTGTTATTTAGAGAAAAAGCAAATTACTTCACAAAGTCTTGTGAATATCTCTCAAACTCATAATCTCTTTTTTGGGGGGGGTAAAAGTTAGAAGGCCATAATATTTTGCTTTCCTTTTCTGAATAAGATTAACTTAAACTTTTCCTAAAAGATATGGCTGAATAAATATGTTCAATTACCAGTAGGATAGGAATTTTTACTCTCACCCACTCTTTATATTAAAATATTAGTTTTGAAGGTAATCTTTAATGAGGGAAGTATAAGAACAGTTGGCCATGATCTCTTTAAGTGGCTGCAGATAATGTTAAATGCACAAGAATTCATTTTTTTTTATTTGTGTTCTGTTTATTTCTCAACTTAAAAATGGAAGTCATCAAAATGTTCTTAAAAATCCCTCCCCCTGGAATATGAACAATGATTTAAGGAGTCATATTATATTTTATCCCCCCCCCAAAGAAAACTTATAATAGTTAGGTTCATAATGTTCATGTCCAGAAAAGTTTATATAATTTGAAAAAAAAAAAAGTAGAATTCTTATTTTAATCTTATTCGTTTTCTTAGGGGAGAATCAGCTGCTCTGGCCACTTAATGGTACAAAGTTTGCCTATTCGCAGTCGACTAACACCTACTGGTCAGTCTCACAGGTAAAGACAATATGAATCTTCCTTCTCTAGCCCCTCCCAAGCAGCCACCGTTACTTAATGTGTAATCCTCCACCTGTAGCATCAGTGTCACCTGGGAGCTTGTTGCAAATGCAGAATTTCCACACCCCACCCCAGAATTACATTTTAATACTATCCCCAGGTGACTCATAAGCACACTAAATTTGAGAAGTACTGGTCTACAGCACACTTTTTAAAAAATATATTTTTTATTGATTTTTCACAGAGAAGAAGAGAGAGGGATAGAAAAGTTAGAAACATCGATGAGAGAGAAACATCGATCAGCTGCCTCTTGCACACCTCCTACTGGGGATGTGCCCGCAACCAAGGTACATGCCCTTGGCCGGAATCGAACCTGGGACCTTTCAGTCCGCAGGCCGACGCTCTATCCACTGAGCCAAACTGGTCAGGGCTACAGCACACTTTTGATACTTGGAAATTTGTAACCATCAGTGGCACCTGTGTACATATAAATCAGACTCTTTAGATTAAATTACCATTTTTTCTTTAATAAAGTAAAAACTGTTAATGATTATATACATATAGATTGAATATTGTTGATGTTGTCTCCAGTATACCAGTTTTCTCCAATAAACCATTTGGCTTTCTTCTTCTCTGATTTTACTAACCACTAAGAGGAAGAAGCATGGCTTTTCCTTGAGTCTTACAGAGACCATAAAATATTAGCAAAGCATTCCATAGTTGCTGACATGGATGAATTAAATGTGACTTACCAAAGAAATAAAAATAGTGACTCATGTTTCAAATACAGTATTTCACCACCATTGTGCTATACCAGCTTCTCCTCCTCCTCCTCCTCCTCCTCCTCTTCCTCCTCCTTTTTTCAAGAACAGCTGTTACTGCTGGTCAGTCTGAACCAGTAAGTTCATGATAATCTTTAATGGTCTGCCATAATTTATAGGCAGGTCAAATTTATTACTCAGAGACACAGGGATTGCAGCTGCCTTGTTCTGGGCAATAAACAGGACTTCTCTTTTGGATCTCATCTGAGGTTCGACTTGAATACTGATATATTTGTTTATTTTGAGACTTTTGAACAACTGGTCAAACCCAAGGAGAGCTGAGCGACTTAACCCAGAATGACTTCAGAGAGAAAGAAGCTAAAGCCTGTTTATTTGATTACAGATCTTACAAGATAATCCTACAGTGTATGAGATACTTACCACGTTGTTTTTTTTACAAGAGCGTCACACCACTATTTATATTTATTATTTGTTTATGGTGCAGCAACACCCTTTCCCTCCCTCTCAGCCCTGCAAAAAAAAAAAAAAAAAAAAGTGTTCTCCAGGTCCTATCGTCATACCTGCATGCCTACTGTCGTCAATTTGTAAACTGGTTTCTGTATTTAATGCCTGAATACCTTTGTTGTTACAGAGGAAGGTCCCGAGTGCAAGAAAGAGACAAAGAGCCCCTACAGGAACGCTTTTTCCGACCACATTTCCTGCAGGCTCCTGGGGATATGGTAGCTCATGAGGGGCGGCTCTGTCGGCTCGACTGTAAGGTAGACCCTAGCACCCATCCCTGGTTCCGGATCGGTTCACATTTTGCAATTGTTTGCTTGTTTGCACTTATTTTTGTTTGTATTTATTTTGTGTGGTGTTTTTTGTTTGTTGGTTGGTTTTTTTCAAGAAAGAGGGGACTGGGGAAGGTAGAGAGATCACTTCCCCCCACCCACCCACAATACTCAGTGTTTAATACCAGACAAAAGTGTTTCATGAAATTTTTAAATTGTTATATATATATTTTTTAAGCTTCACTTGAGGATATTTTTCCATTGATTTTTAAAGAGAGTGGAAGAAAGAGGGAAAGACGGAGAGAAATATCCATGTGAGAGAAACACGTCAGTTGGTTGCTTCCTACATGAGCCCCAAAACGGGTCTGGGCTGAGAAACATGCAACCCAGGTAATGTCATTGACTGGAATCGAACCGGGACCCTTCAGTTTGCAGGCTGACGCTCTATCCACTGAGCCAAACTGGCTAGGGCTTAAATTGTTATATCTTCATAATGGTATCGTATCGAGTTAATGCTGTGTTTGTAAAAGACAACCAAAGAGGTGTTATAATTCCATTTTCCTTGGAAAGTCTTTATTACTATGAAGCCAAAAGTGTGACCTTTCCATCCTTGAAGCAAATTGCTGTGAGATAGAGCCTTTTAAAAATTATAAGCATGGCCCGACCAGCATGGCTCAGTCTGGGTTGAATGTCGACCTATAAACCAAGAGGTCACAGTTTGATTCTCAGTCAGGTCACATGCCCGGGTTGCAGGCTCGATCCCCAGTGTGGGGCATACAAGAGGCAGCCAATCAATGATTCTCTCTCCTCATTGATGTTTCTCTCCTCCTCCTCCTCCTCTTCCTCCTCCTTTCCTCTCTGAAATCAATAAAAATATATTTAAAAAATAAAAATTATAATCATGAAAAGATGGCTCCAAGGCAATTATGAAAACAAACGCTAGTTTCTCTTGCTAGTCAACATTCATCACCTGTAGCTATTCCACATTCTAATTCTGTGACCAGAGCCAAGGTTCACTTAGGCAGCCTGGATATCTCTCAGTATGAAGAGAAACTCAATCACCCCGTCTGCCTCTACAAAGATGCTGAGTACGATGGAAAATTAATATGCAAATTAGTAAAGGCTTATGGATAAGCATTCATAAAGTCCATTTCTCTTGGTGATTCTTGCTTTCCCAATGAAGGCCTAAAGAATATTTGGGATTGGCTATTACTTCTTTCACCCTAAACCTGAACAGATACCCATGCCTGGGTCCTATCCCCAGAGAGTCTGATTTAACATTACTGTGTTAAATAGTGGGCATCAGCATTTTCAAATGCTCCCCATGTGATTATAATACACAGTAAGGTTTGGGAACACTGGTTTAATGTGTGCCTTTCACTTGGCTCCTCTTACTTAGTAGGTATGTGAGCAAGGTGTCATCTCTGAAACTGACACTGCAGGCCTGCTTTATCTATTTAGCTTCTTCATTCTTATTTATGCTATAACTAGAGGCCCGGTGCACGGATTCATGTACTGGTGGGGTCCCTTGGCCTGGCCTGCAGGGATCAGGCTGAAACTGGCAGTCGGACATCCCCCAAGGGAACCTGGAGTGCTAGAGGACACTCTGCAAAGTTGCTGTCATTTGGTAGCTCCTACATTGAGCATCTGCCACCTGATGGTCATTGCACGTCATAGCGATCAGTGGGTCTGCTGGTCGGCCAGTCACTTAGGCTTTTATATAGAGCAGCCGTGGGCAAACTACAGCCCGTGGGCCAGATCCCGCCCGTTTGAAATGAATAAAACTAAAAAAAAAAAAAAGACCGTACCCTTTTATGTAATGATGTTTA
>NW_006288853.1:1536905-1546868 GCF_000327345.1 Myotis davidii
CACAGAACTTAGAAGACAGAACCTACACAGAACCTAGAGACAGAAGAACTTCGCTGGAGAGAACATGGCAAAAGATCCTGGACAGAACCTGGCTACAGAACTTGGTTGGAGAACCTAGACAGAACCTGGCTGAAGAACCCAGCTACAGAACCTGGCTGACGAACCCGGCTATAGAACCTGGCGACCGAACCTGGCTGGAGAACCTAAACCGAACCTGGCTGGAGAACCTAGCGAGAGAACATGGCTACAGAACCTGGCTGGAGAACCTAGCAAGAAAACATGGACACAGAACTTGGCTGGAGATTGTGGCTAGAGATCCTGGCAAGGCTGCTGATCAACTGAACGCTGTCTCCATGTCATTCCTTCTTCGCCGACTCCGTCCATACCTTTGGGGACCCCTGGACCTGCTGGGGTTGGACCCCAGCAGTTTACTTTGAATTTATATTAGTTCACACAAACACTCCATCCATGCTTTTGTTCCGGCCCTCCGGTCCAGTTTAAGAACCCATTGTGGCCCTCGAGTCAAAAAGTTTGCCCACCCCTGATATAGAGAGATAGAGATTATGACCTGAAATACTAGACAATTTAAATTCATGTGGCCATCCATCCAGATCCCAATGTCTCTTCACTCCTCCATGTTTTCTGACTATTTGATGCCAGATGAGGATGAAGAATTCAGCCCAATCAATCTGCATGTCCCCAGTCTCTCATTTGCCTCAGCTGTCCTGTTTTTTTCAGGTGAGTGGCTTACCACCCCCAGAGCTGACGTGGCTGCTCAATGGCCACCCTGTGCTACCAGACGCCTCCCACAAGATGCTGGTCAGGGAGACTGGAGTCCACTCTCTGCTCATTGACCCTCTCACTCAACGTGATGCGGGGACCTACACGTGTGTTGCTACCAACAAAACCGGACAGAATTCCTTCAGTCTGGAGCTCACTGTAGTAGGTAAGGTTTGCTGCTGGGACCCTTAAATGTGACTCCTTCCAACATCATTGCCCAAATATACAGAGCCTCTGACAGAATTCTTTAGTCCTTTTCCCCACCAAGTCTAATCTCAGTTTCTTCTTCACTGTAATAGGGGCCATATTTTGTACATTGCTTTCAAAGACATGTCAGTAAGCTAAAAATATAATAGGTGCAGTGTGCCTATTATGCATGCAATAAACGAAGTCATTTTAATAGTTAATTAATCAATTAATTAATTATCCAATTAATTAACTGAGCATTACTAAATTCAAGTCACTTGTCCCACAGTTCATCACTCCCAGAACACACAAGGCTCTTCCTCATCCTGCTCTCTAAGCTTTCATACCTTTACCTGCCCTTCTCTGCCTAGCAACCTCTTACTCATTCCCTAAGGCAGCAGTTCTCAACCTGTGGGTCGCGACCCCTTGGGCGGTCGAACGACCCTTTCACAGGGGTCACCTACGAACATCCTGCATATCAGATATTTACATTACGATTCATAACAGTAGCAACATTACAGTTATGAAGTAGCAACGAAAATAATTTTATGGTTGGATCACAACATGAGGAACTGTATTTAAAGGGCCAGAAGGTTGAGAACCACTGCCCTCAGGCTTAATTAAAATGTCACTACCAAGGCACAGAGGACCCACTAGGCACATTGTTCTGTTTCCATAGTACGTAGGGAAGGAGACACTCTCAGAGCACTTACTCTGTAGCAGTTTACTCCTATGCCCCCTGAAGAGACTAGGAGCGCCTAAGGTCAGAGATTCTGCCTGTTCCTCTGTGGATCTCGGGTGTCTGACTCTGCCTGCAGCACGGAAGGTGCCCAGCAAATGTCGAGTCCATAACTAGGCAATGACCTTCTGCCTTAGAAGATGATGTGAACAAAATGAATGCCTGCCAAAAAGGACAAGTCATCGTCACCTATGTGGCACCAGCCCTTCGGGGTAGTAGTCCAGCCAGAATTCAATTTCAGAACATACAAGTTTGAGTGCTGGGCTTTCTCCCAGGTGTGGCCCCTATAGGAAATCGGGGTGTCTTCAGCATGCTAATCCTCTCTCCAGGCCAGTGCCAGTTCCCCCACATATCTTTTCCTTTCTCTCACTCGTGATTTCTTCTTACCGACAGAGTAGAACAAGTTTATTCTGCAATGATATATTGATTGCCAACTTTTACTTTTCCCCGCTCTCTTGCTTAAATAGTGACTCTGGAACCCCAAGATCTGTGGTATATTTGTCTTAGTTGATTCTGCCCCCCCCCCAAAAAAAACCTCCTTGGGAAGTATAATTTGTGTATTTTTAAAAATAGTATATACTTATTTCAACTTTTTTATAGCTGTAAACTTCTTCTAAATAAAAAGTTCAGGAAATTAATATATCTTTTACAAAACAAACTCCTATAAATAAGAAAAAGGATAAAAAAATAATTAAAGAGCAATACAAAACCTCAAAAAAAAGGATATGTGCAGTACATAAAATATATTGTTTCTCAAATTTTACTGCTGAGCAAAAAACGAAACTCCTTAAATTGCACACCTACCAGTTGCATCCTCTGTGTGCGATCCAGACCCTTGAGTGTTGCCTCTTATAGACTGTGCAGGGACAGTTTCCTCATTTCTTTTTTAATCCTTTCTAGAGCTTTTGTCAAGGCAGTGACTCCCACTTGGAGGAGTGAGAAGTGTTCTGAAGAGGAGCTAAGGGGGTGGGGAATCCACTCTGCTAAATTCCAGAATTGTAATGAGTTTGAGAAATGAACCCCCAGGCACTTACTATTTAACCAAGAATGGTCCTTCTCCTGTTCAGCCAAAGAGGTGAAGAAAGCACCTGTGATCCTGGAGAAACTGCAGAACAGTGGGGTTCCCGAGGGCCACCTGGTGCGGCTGGAGTGCCGGGTGATAGGCATGCCGCCGCCCGTGTTCTACTGGAAGAAGGACAATGAGACCATTCCTTGCACCAGAGAGAGAATCAGGTAGGGACCCCACGTGCAAAGGGACACCCAAATCCGTCTGTAGCCTTTTGAATCTGGCTTCTTTTGCTGAGATTAATGCATTTGAGTTTTGTCCATGTTATTGTGCATATCAAGAATGTATTCTGCGTTGTTGCTGGGGGGTGGTCTATTGTATGAACGTCCCACCATTTTAAACTGTGAAGACATGGGAGGGGGGAGGGAGTGGGAGGACGGGTGTAAAGGGGGGGGGTAAACAGGAGACATCTGCAATACTATCAATAATAAAATATATACAGAAAAAAATGTATGAGGAGGAGCACTTGAGATCTTGCTTCCCATATGTCGTCAGTTTGGCTCAAATAAACCCCTATAAAAATTAAAAGTAGCCCTGGCTGGGTGGCTCAGTTGGTTAGAGTATCTTCCTGTGCACCGAAAGGTTGCAGGTTCAATTCCCGGGCATGGTACATACCTAGGTTGCAGGTTTGGTGCACACATGGGAGGAAACGAATCGATGTTTTTCTCTCACATCAATATTTCTCTCTCCCTCTCCCCTCCCTTCTTCCCTCTCTGAAATCAATAAAACATATTCTTAGGTGAAGATTTTAAAAATTACAAATGGCCCTAGCCAGTTTGGCTTAGTGGATAGGGCATCGGCCCAGGGTCTGAAGGGTCTTGGTTTGGTTCTGGTCAAGGGCAGGTACCTTGGTTGCAGGGCTGATCCCCAGCCCTGGTTGGGGTGCGTGTGGGAGGCAAGCTGTTTATGTGTCTCTCTCACATCGATGTTTCTCTCTCTGTCTCCCCCTCTCCCTTCCACTCTCAATTAACAACAAACACAAAAATTTTAAAAATTACAAACAAAAATGAACAAGGAATTTATGAAGACTAAGCATAGTTTCTGTCATGTGTCTTTAATCATATTAATACCCAGAAAACCTCTGTGATGATAATAAGCTAACATAAAATAAAGCAAAACAAAACATTAAAGCAGTTAAACAACTTCTCTATCCATCACCACATGGTTGTTTTTAAAGTAACTTTAAGGATCAAGTTTCTTATAGTGGGTGCCTTGCTTGATTTCCCCTAACCAACTTTATTTCTTTGCCATTTTGGTTTTATGCCACAAGGGGGCAAGCAAACAAAGGCAGCTAGTGTACAGAAATTCCTACTGAGAATTATTTCTTCACAGTGAAGGGAATTTGTGCCAGAGACTGTTGTAGCTGTCAGGTTTTAAAGAATTTGGGCATCCGAGAAGTCTATGTATATATGTAGGTCAGGATTTTTCTCTGGTAAAACAAGCAAGAACTGAGAATAATCTCAAGTTCACACTTCAGTCTAAATCAGTGGTTCCCAAGCTTTTTTTGGCCATGCCCCACCTAAACATCTCTAAAATCCTGATGTCCCCCTCCCCTGTGACATATAATTCTTATTATTCAAAAAGTGAACAGCTATTCACGTGGAGGAAGCCTAAAAGGCCATTACCTTGTTCTAAACAAGCTTCCAAAGAACATGGCATCCATGAAAGAGAAAAACAGAAGAACGAAAGAACAGTTGAAGTACTGAGGGAGAAATCACTAAGAAATTGTTAAAAAAAAAATAAGAAGACTATGAAGTGATAGGAAAAATAGCAAATAAAGCTTCAAAACATATAATAGAGAACTGAAATGCACAAATATGTCACAATATATATTTATATACTCTGTATGAGGCCCCTAGGACCATAAGAGATGCAAAAATTCACTGTTAATAACTCATTCTCGAATTGCCCCCCTGAAAAATCAAATTGTCCCCCTGTGGGGGGAGGTGCCCCACATTGGGAGCCACCGGTCTAAATGAAGGCAACAGGTTCAACCCAGCCTGCAATCCTGGAGGAAGTATCCGGGATTGCAGTCCTCAGGCAAGGGGGAGAACTACGGATGTAGAGGAAACAGAAGGAAGAACATGCGGTTTGCTCCTCAACTGTACTGAGCTAAATGCTGCACATGCCCAGTTGGTTACATGAAGAAATACTCCCTCCACGCTAACAATTCCTCTGGACTCGGGACCAAGCTTTCCCATCACTTCCTAACAGAGTTAGTGTTAGAAACGTCCAACCTGGTTTGGAAAAGAGGTTTTTCTGGACTTTGGCTGTGACAAGTGGGGCTGCCCCGGTGGGGAGTCGGAGCAACGGGAAAGCAAGACCGGGTCTCAGCCTTCATCCCAGCCTCACTAGGTCAACTGTGGCTCTTTTGTGACTTCTTTCCACCTCACGTTCGCCTCTGATGTTTGCTGTAAGCCGAGTTCCCCTTTCCTCCACTAGGAACACCGCACCACTGCATTTGTCCACAGAGTTTCCCTGAGCCCAAGCCTTGACAAGCCGTTTCTGCCCCCAGATACAATATGGATATATTCTTTCTTTTCTCCAGTATGCACCAGGACACGACGGGGTATGTCTGCCTCCTCATTCAGCCAGCCAAGAAATCAGACGCCGGATGGTACACACTATCAGCAAAGAACGAAGCCGGAATCGTGTCGTGCACTGCTAGGCTGGATATATATGGTAGGTGTACTGGCATCGGTGGAGCATCTGTATGTAATAGGCAACTTTTAAAATCTTTCCCCCGCCCCTGGCCGGTGTAGCTCAGTAGTTAGAGTGTTGACCCATGCAATGAGGGTCAAGGCTTTGATTCCTGGTCAAGGGCATGTACCTGAGTTGCAGGTTCAACCCTGGCCCTGGTCAGGGTGTGTGTGGGAGGCAACCAATTGATGTTTCTCTCTCTCAATCTTTCTCTCTCTCTATTTCCTGCCCTTCCTTCCTTCCTTCCACTCTCTCTATATGTCAATGGAAAAAATATCCTCGGGTGAGGATTAACAACAACAACAAAAAGTAATTGTCTAGAACCTGAGGTCCCTGCTATTTATTCATAGGTGTACACCAGATCCCCCCCCCCCGCCCCGCTTTTTTTAGGGCCATACAGAAGGAGACTTGGCCTGCCATTTCCCTAGGTCTAATATTTAGAGGGAATATATAGCTTTCCGATTATTTTCCCTTATTCTCAGGCTCGAAAAGAAACTCAACTCTGAAAGAAGCTGACTCTACTGTACTTTCCCCAGGGAAAGTCCGTGGAGAGAGGACAGTGACATGTCTATTAATCTAGGCTAAGTTCCTTAACCATTTCACAAGTTTCACCTCTCTGAAGGAACTAGGTCTCCAACTCAATACCAGTAAACCCTGAAACTGATGACTCACCCCAACCCTGCCCTCCGTGGCGTCAGTTCAGTTTGTCCTGGCTCACTTCTTCCTTGTTCCTGTGCTGATTCTACAGCACCGATAGGAGGCGCTATGTCCTTAGTTGGGACTTGTGGGTGGAGGAGGGGATGACGGACTTGAGCTGAAATCAATCTCCTATGTCCCTCACCCCACTTCCTGCCTGTCTGAGGAATGGGGAGGGTAGGCTCCTCTCTCTCTCTCTCTCTCTCTCTCTCTCTCTCTCTCTCTCTCTCTCTCTCACCTCTAATAGCAATTATAGGAGTCCGGGTACGATGTCAGAGAGAGCAGGGAGAGGCTAGGGATGGCGGGCTGGGGGGGAGGCTTGGCTAGCTCTTCACTGTGGCCTCCCAAGCGCTGGCTCTTCAGTGGAATCGCTGTTAGTTTTGTCCTGGGTTTTGTAGCTTCCGGAGTTTGATCTTATTCATTCACTCAGAAGTATTTAAACTCTGGAAGACTGCTTTAAAACAATGAAATGAACAAAGGACCAATGTGTAAATGGGAATGCTGGGTACCTTTCTAGAACCCAGAGCCTCGTGATTCCTCACCTGATACTCCCCTTCTCCACATCAGAGCCTCTGGAAACCTCATCAGAAGACTGCGTGGCAGTTTCTGAATCAGAGACGACGGTAGAGACTGGGCAGTTTGGATGGATAGTTCATTCAAGCCACGGGCCAGTCTTCCTGCTATAACTCATGGCTGATTAGGGTGATGGGAGCGTGGGGTGGGTCCTTCTCGGAGGTCGGGACCCATGTTTTGGCTTCCATTTCCACAGGTTTCTTGTCTCCACCTTCTGAGAGCCTACAGCCCTCTCTACACTGCCCCTCGCAGGCCCCATGCTAGGTCGGTGAGAGGGGGTAATTTTGATAAATCACCTAGACGCCCACTCTTCCTTCTTATAGTCCCCGATCTTACTGGATTAGAATCACAGGTTTTGCAATTAGGGGTTTAAGAGATCACTAGCCCAGTTTCCCTACTCCTGGCAGGGAAGGAGAGATTTCATGGTTTTCTTATACAAATGAGTTATTGCAGACCCGGATATATGTTAAAGCTTTACCGAGACCCCACAGAAAGTGTTGGAGTGGCAACAGAATGCACACCTGCGGGGTACTCCCCTGATTGCAACATGTTATTCCGTTCATTTTCCAGCTCAGTGGCACCAGCAGATCCCACCGCCCATGTCCATCCGGCCCAGTGGCAGCCGCTATGGATCTCTCACCAGTAAAGGACTTGACATTTTCTCTGCCTTCTCCTCCATGGAAAGCACAATGGTGTATTCGTGCTCTTCTCGGAGTGTGGTGGAGAGTGATGAACTTTAAGGAGGTCTGGGTGCCTGCTGTGTAAGGGGGCAGACTGTGGAGAGGGAAGGAGGGTAAGCCAGAACCAGTGTTTCCCAAGCAACTGGATCTGAGTAAGTTCCCACACTGCTGGGCCTGTGGCAAGGAGCGCTTTGTGTAAATCCACTGCGGACTCTTGCAGTCTCCGCTGGGGAAGAGCTGTGGGGCTGCACCTTTAAAAGATTCCAACAAAAATGTGAGAAGACAAGAACAGATGAACCAAAGATGTCATGCCGCTGCCACCCACTGCTTTGGGGGAAAGCTAGCGTGCTCCCCTGCCCCATGCTGGGTTAGGGATGTTTAGACCCTACTAGGAGCAGTTAGGGGCCATCTGTGCTTGGGCTGAGAAGAGTTCAACAGTAGTGACCTTAGGTATCACTAACTCACCAAATAATAAAAAGGGAAAAGATGGGAGGCCTCCATCACCTTTCACTGATTACATCCATAGCTAGCTTTAGTCTCGGTGGCTTCCTTAAGTCAGCTTCTACTTAGCATTAGGAGATCATGCCATGCAACTCACACATGTGGAGAAGCATTTTTGCTTATCCTGGGTGTACTGAGCCACAAAATAAGGTGCCAAAATGTGCTTGGGATACAAAATCACCGAGACACTCGATATTGCACAAGTGCACTTAGTCTATAGCCAAAACAGGGCTCCACCCACCTGTCTGCACCATTTTCTTTTGGACACAATGGTGAGTGGAATTATATATCCCTAGACTCTAGAACAGTGGTTCTCAACCTTCTGGCCCTTTAAATACAGTTCCTCATGTTGTGACCCAACCATAAAATTATTTTCGTGGCTACTTCATAACTGTCATGTTGCTACTGTTATGAATCGTAATGTAAATATCTGATATGCAGGATGGTCTTAGGCGACCCCTGTGAAAGGGTCGTTCGACCACCAAAGGAGTCGCGACCCACAGGTTGAGAACCGCTGCCCTAGTACTATGGGGTTGCTAATAAACCAGCCAGTAAGAAATATTCTGTGGGGACACTTTTTAAACTACTAGCTTCCATGGCCACTTGCAAACTATGCAAGAGTCACCTTTTTCTGCCCATAAATATACTGACACTCCCAACTCCTTCCCTCTCCCCAAAAGTCTGGAAGCGTATGAGGGAGTGAGGAAGAAAGAGATGCAAACAAGGGAAGGAAGTGATGGGAGAGTGTTCTTCACTTGCCCCTGCAGAGCAGTGGGTGTGAAAGGAGAGGTCTTTAATAGTTGTGAACCGCTAGGAGGTCATTAACCAAATTGCATTTTCTATATATAAAATAGTACGCTAACTGGGAAAGTGGAAGGGGAGGGGAATTTGCCTCTGTATTCTAACCCACCAATTTAAACCCCGCCTTTCAACTTCAGGGAGTTTTAGACAAGTTCACTGCAATATCCCCAGTGCCTAGATGAGTGCTTAGCACAAGTAGAGAGTCAACAGATATTTTTTGGGTGAATGAATCTTACATTGATAGAGAAATCTACCGTTCACACACCAGTCCAAAAATTGCCCTGGGACTGCTCATCACGGCACAGTTGCTCCCCAGCTATATGAATGGGAAGCATCTGTTACCAATTCCCTGTCAAAGGCTTGACATTTTCTTCACTTCAAAGCAAGGATTTTCAGTATAAAAATAAATTCATTCACTCAAAAAGTCATTTGTGTATATATAAGATGCTATGCTGGAGACTGTGAGAGATACAGAGATATGAATAGGACACAGTTCCTGGCCTCAAGGAGCTTACAATCTAGTAGAGTAGGTAAGATATAAGGCATGTAGAGTGCTGCTTCTTGGGGACACACACACACACACACACACACACACACACAGCGGGGCCTTGACTTACGAGTTTAATTCGTTCCGAGACCGAGCTCATTAAGGAGCTCGTTAAATCAAATTACTCTATCAACTCAATGCAAAAAATCGGCGAGAGACAGCTGGTATCTCAAAAAACTCGTTAGTCGGGACACTCCTAAGTCAAGGCCCCACTGTCTATATATTCTTTATTGAATAGAAGTTTCTCATTCTCTTCATCCTATATTTTTCATGACTCTAAAATCAAAGTTTGGGTCAATTATTTAGCAGAATTATTAGATTTTGTTTCCTTTTTCATGTATGCAGGCACAATGCTCACCATATGGGCAACTGTAATAAAACAGCATGTATTTCATGTAGAATGCATCCTGCGGGAGGTTCTATTTCTTTACTGACTTCTATTATGAAACCTCCTATAACCAAAGAGAACTTTCTAACTCCAGGATTGCCCCTTCACTGTTGTACACCCAGCACCCCCCGACCATCACATTTCTGTAAACCCTAGACAATTCTCCCATGGGAGGAGATTTTCCATCGCTATTTGTCCTAGCTTTCTGAATACTTTTTAAAATCTGTTGCCTTTTGGTGTTTGAGAACTAGGACAAATATTATATTTGGCCATTAGATGGCACTGTCTAACCTAAAATATAAAAGC
>NW_006288853.1:1546970-1553393 GCF_000327345.1 Myotis davidii
GATGATGGTAAAGCAGGGTTTCTCAAGGTCAGCATTATTGACATTTTGGACTGGATAATTCTCTTTTGGGGGGCATCAGTATTTTTTAAACTTCCCAGGTGATTCCAATAAAAAGCAAAAGTTCAGAAAAGTCACTTCAGAACTTATCCAGAAAGGTCCCAAGGGATGCAGATAGTATAAAGCCGTCTGGTTGGCATCGGTGAAGAACGTACTCCCCCTTGTTGCCTATGCAGTGCCTGCCTGGAAAGTAGAAATAAACATGCACTTTGGCCTCATTAGACCCTACTGTTCTGTCCAATGTTCATTAGACATGTGTCATTCATGAAACCCCAGAAGGACCTCAAAAACGTGCAAAAATGGACCAGCGAAAGTTGGTGCAATTCATATAGCCCTTTGTTTCAAAAAGCTGTGCTGATCCCATAAGCACCTTTCTCTCCAAAGAACCAAATGCAATGCCCCGACCGGTTTGGCTCAGTGGATAGAGCATCGGCCTGCAGACTGAAGAACCAAATGCAGTCATAGAAATGGAGATTGGTTAGAAAGTGGAGAAAGAAAATGGGCCATTAAAACCACGCCGTCTTTTTGAAACATAGTGCCCTTCACCAAAGTAAGGTTTTAATTAGAATTGCCAAATAGTGGAACTGGTTTCAGTGCATTCTTCTCTTTTTATTCCTTTCTTAACTTTTGTAGGCAGCCAATGAGAAATTAAATGGTCAAGAGACTAGACGTGATAGCGCTGTCGCTCTGAATCACACATGCCTTGGAGAGAAACTCCCCGAGGAATCAAAAGCCGACTTTTGTAAGGATGGGTTAACTTGGAAAATCCTCAAATGATACATGGGCTGCCTTCTAAATGTTCACTTGTGAATTGGTTGTTTAAAATTCAGAATAAATTTTCTTGCACACATATCACCCAATACTATATTCCTAAGTGAACCCAGTAACTCCCATTTAACTCATGACTGAGTTACAAAATCTACTGTGCCTGATTGGGTGATGATCCAACAATAGGGATCCAGGTAACACAGCCAATAAGAGAAGAAAGACGTCCTCCTCCCTTTTTTTGTGTCTATGATGTGTCAAAGCTAAAGAATGTCTATGGTCCTTCTGTATTTATCCCCATCCTGTGTTTTTCTCCTCAGATGCCCCGTATCCCATGTTCTATAACCCCCTGCTCTAACCCTTCCCATCTCACCCCTTCCCTGTCAGCATGTCAGCATGCTTCATGATCCAAAATGACCTAACTCCAGTTCCACACATCTGGACTGCTCTTTCTGATGTTCAGAAAGAGCAGTCCAATTAAACAAATTCTGAATGCCTGAGAGTCCTTTAACTACTCAAAGGTGCTGCATTTCTAAAAGCAGTTGCTTTCTTACTCCCATCAGCAACTAATTGATAGAATTGCTGACAAAGTACAAAAAAAAAAAAAAAAACAGGCTATGAGGGGAGGTTCTAGAAAACTGACTGGGTCAGGCACCCATATTGTCCTTGTTGATCACAGCCTCCTCCGGACCTCCTCCTACCCACACTCTCAAAGTACCTTCCAAGCTGAGATCCTGGCCTGAGTCGGTTTGTATGTGGACTATAAGTTGGTCGTTAACTTAAAGACAAAGTTACTTATAATGACTTTTATTCACGGTCCCTTACAGGGTCCTTGGTTAACCTGGCCTCAAAGTATTTCTGATGATGGTTAAATTGAAAATCACTGTGCCTGACCAGTAAGATGTACAGTTACTTAGATTGCAGTAGAGTTTGTTGAAGTCCTTTACACCACTAATTGTTTTTTCTTCAGTGGATCAATATTTCAGAAAGTTAATTACTAAAGCTTTGCTTGAAGAATGCCAAGCAGCTTCTAAACTTTGACAATGCAGTGGTCATCAACATGCTAAAAGAAAGTTGCTACTACGATGTTTTCAAAAATCTGTGCGGTGCAAAAATGTGCATATTCGTTTAAAAATATGTTTGCCTCTTATTCTGTCTAATTATATATTAGTTAGCATACTTGGCATAATAGAACCATCACCACACTGCCTTTTGTTAATATGTAAACAATGGCCACGTCAAACTCCAAAGAGCAATGATAGCCTTGAAATTGCAAGAAGTAGAGAAAGAATACACTTTTCAATCCTCTGAGAATTGTGCCATAAAGGTAAGCACAAAGGAAATGTCATCTGTACTATAGAGGCGCATAAACACTAATTTGCCAGAAAATTTAACATATAAGTGAATAGAAAATGTTTCCCTAATAATAAAAATTAAAATATTTTAACATTACTTGAAAATATTTTAAGGCTGAATTGAAATAAATGTACATTTTTCTTTAAAATGCAGGAAACAGTTCTATTTTTCAAGTTTAAAAATTACTTTTTGATTATAATAGATTTTTTACTGTACAAAAATATTTGAGACTTTAAAAGGATTTTTTAAAATTATATTTAAAATTGTATAAATTACTACATAAATTATAAACTACTTAAATATCTCTAGAGCAACAGAAAGATAACTGGGTTTTGGTCTTCCTAAATATCCAGTAGATTCAATAGACTTCTCAGTGAATGTCCTTTAGCAATCTAAGATTAAAATTTATTCTGCTTCCTAACTGAAAACAGAGACACTTTAAAAAGTGAGACTTTTGAGACCAGTTTACATTGGAAATTAATGGAGACACAAATACAGTTTTGTCACAATACGAGGTGCTCTAATACCCACAAGAAACATGAATTATTTTTATATGGTAAAAGGGAATTGCTCGATGATCCAAAATTCCAAGGAATCTGATATTTCTTCACAGATTCAGCGAGTTATCTGCAAACTAGAGGCAGGTTCTTGTCATTGTCCCACAGTTAGTGGTTTAAGAATCCAGAGATCTATATACTAGTATTGACTACAGAAGTCATTACCATAGTCAGTTATACAAAAGATTACTAAATTTGTATGTGTGCACAGTATAAATGGTTTTACTCTGATTTTAAGGAGAGTTAAAACCCTGCAATTCAAATGACATAATTTGAATGCAACTATATTTTTAATGCACATTGATAAATTAAATATTATTTTTTCAGTATTTTGATTTCAGAGATACCTTATCTTCTTTTCTGATTAATTTTCACTTGCTTTTTTCAATCCTTAGCACTAAGTTTCTTGGTAGACCCTTCTCTCTTCATTACCTCCCTGTCAAGATAAAAATCTGTAAAATATTTAATAGCATTAGGATTTTAATAATTCCTATGCATTTCAGACATGCTTCCCAATTTCCTATAACTCTGGGGTCTCTGTTTCTTTATCTATAAAATAAGCAAAATACTTGAATCTTTCCCAGGATGGAGGATAGGATAAATGAATATTATGAAGAGTTTATTTTAGAGACCCTAAAAAAAAGTAGTAGCAGGGTTTTTTTTATTCCAAGGGAAATGCTAAAAACATTTTTCCAAGTAAGCAGTTAATTTGTTTTTTAAAAGTTCACATTTCCTTCCTGCCTCACTACTTTATTTTTTCTTAAAAGGATAATACACAATGGCAAAATCTTCCTCCAGATGGTATACAGTTAAAAAAATACCTGGAAAAAAAATAATTCAAGAAATAACCTAACTGCTTACTGCAGGCAGATTCCAGGGAAATTTATTTTGGCACAGGCAAGAGTAGCCAAAGGGAACTCTGGTTCTTGTGTCTATGATTGAAGCTAGTGGGGGAAAAGATGACTTGGCAGTGCACAGAGAAATAGCAAAGGTGTTCTTGTATTCCTTTGTGGCTTTAGCAGTTCAGACAACGCCATCGTACAGTTCCAGACCCCAGTGAAGAAATGTTCCATGCTAGCATGTCAGTGGCCTTACAGTGAAATGAATCAACGTTAGAGTAACAGATAGATATGGACCCTCAAAATGAGCATATATTTTGGTCTCTGTTTTCCCATTCACAGTTACATCAGGTCTGAATTTAACCCTGATGATTCATTTCAGCCATGAGGACTGACAAAGGATGTATTCCTGCCATAGGAATGTACACACACACACACACACACACACACACACACACACACACACACGGAGTCGTGGAGCATCCATAGCTAACCTAATCCAATCAGAGTCAAGTGACTCCTCTTACACTTCTCCTTTCTCTTCCTGCATGAGTTCTTTCCACTTGAAAACACCCAAGGCCCCAGAAAGCTCACAGATACGGTGTGCTTCCATCTTAGGAAGCTTGAGTCATCTTATTTTCTAAGGTACTTTTTTGGCTATTGAAATCCTAATGGAAAAACCATGAGAGTAGTCACTTTGAAATGTAGTAGTCACAGTGAATTACGTAAACTGTATATTTTGCCTTTATTACTAGAAAACCATTAATGGATCTTGGCTTTTATTCCTGTTCTTCTGCATCATGCATGTCAGACAGTCTGTGGAACTGATCCCTTAAGCCAAAATGTTTGTGAGCATCACCTGTTGTCTGTGTTCTGAAGATACATGGTACTGTATTCCAGTAGACCACGTCGTCTCCATGACACCCGTTGCTGTTTTCCAGTCATGCTTTCTCAAAGATTTGTTGAGGGTTGTATTTTGTTTGGGAACTTTGTAACTAGAAAAAGAAAATTAAGAATTTAAAAAGTTATTTAATGGATGTTTTCAAAAGCAGTTTAGAGGATGTGATGGACTGTTTCTTTATTCCTTAAATAAAATGTTATTTATTCTCAATTAATTGTTGGGTTTGTTTTGTTTTTGTTCCCTGACTTAGAATGTAAGATGGGTAAGTTCTTGCTGTCAGTGGTTTTCTTTCAGCTCAGGTATTTTTTGGATACACTACAAGTATGAAATAGCAAACCAAACATCCTGTGTTAAATCAATAAAATGGTTGTTGAAGCTTGTATCCACTAGTGCAGTGGTCGGCAAACTCATTAGTCAACAGAACCAAATACCAACAATACAATGATTGAAATTTCTTTTGAGAGCCAAGTTTTTTAAACTTAAACTATATAGGTAGGTACATTGTTATTAACTTAATTAGGATACTCCTAAGGCTTAGAAAGAGCCACACTCAAGGGGCCAAAGAGCCGCATGTGGCTCGCGAGCTGCAGTTTGCCGACCACGGCCCTAGTGTATTCATGACCAGAGAGAATTGGGTATATACATTCTGAGGAGATAGGTCATATATTTATGGTCTTATATGCACTTTGAAATTTCTTTCACCTCCTAAGTAGTAAAAAGAGATATCTTTAGTGACACCCAAAGAAAACATAGAGCAGAGTCTAGCCAAATTCAGTCCAAAAATAGCACTTCACTTTCTTTTTAATATGTTTTTACTGATTTTAGAGAGAGGGGAGGGAGAGAAACATCAATGAGAGAGATGCATCTATCGGCTGCCTCCTACACACTCCCTACTGGAGATTGAGCCTGCAACCCTGGGCATGTTCCCTGACTGGGAATCAAACCGTGGCCTCTTAGTTCAGACACTCAGCCACTGAGCCACACTGGCTGGGCAGCACTTCACTTTTACTGTAAGATGGTATCATTTAAGTGAATGGAGTCTTAATTGTTGAAACCTGCAGCTCTATTAACCACAACCCAAACAAAGGCTATCCGGCTCATATCTAGCAGAAATTTTATTTTATTTTATTTTTAAAAAATATATTTCTTTATTGATTTCAGAGAGGAAGGGAGAAGGAGAGGGAGATGGAAATATCAATGATGAGAGAGAATCATCGATCGGCTGCCTCCTGCATGCCCCCCACTGGGGATCAAGCCCGCAACCAAGGCATGTGCCCTTGGCCGGAATCGAACCCGGGACCCCTCAGTCCGCCGGCTGACGCTCTATCCACTGAGCCAAGTCAGCTAGGGCTCTAGCAGAAATTTTAGATCTTCATTAATATAAAGGGCGCCTCATTGACTTAGGAACTGGCTGCATTGGCTGTTAAGAAAGCCTGGTCCTTTTTAACATTTACAAATATAAAGAATGGTAATGAGGTTAATGGTGTCGTAGTAGATACTGTTTAATTAAGCGGTTCTCAACCCTGAGCCCATTAAAATTACCTGGGAGCATTTAAAAAATATCTATGCCCAGGGCTTACCGCAGAACAATTAAATCAGTTCTTGAGCTGGGGGGCCCCAGGCTTGGTATTTTTCAAGACTCCCGAGATGTGATTCTAATGAGCTGTCAGAGTTGAGAACCACAGACCTCCCCAGCTTTTCCCATTTAGATAGCCCCCTTCATTTGTACATGATTCTCCAAGACTTCTGGCCCTGGGGTCTGGGGCTTCAACCTCTAGCTGGCACCCAGGGCAAGCCCACGTACAGTAACTAGTCCAACTGACTAACCCTGTCCAGAAAGGTGAGGGGGGGAATGTTCTCTTATTATTTAACTAGGGGCCCAGAGCACGAATTCGTGCACCTTGGAAGGAACTGAGGGCCACAAAGCTGCAGTGGGCACAGGGGCGGG
>NW_006288853.1:1553429-1554813 GCF_000327345.1 Myotis davidii
TAGAAAATGACATCAGGAGCAGGGGGAGGTGGAAAAGCCCTCAGGGGTGATCAGGGCCAGCAGCTGCTGCTCACACCCACTGTCGGCGCTGAGTGATCAGGACCAGTGCCAGGCGCCAGCAGCAAGTGCGAGTGCCTGGCGGGACTACAGCACAGGAGCAAAGAGTTTCCAGTAACCCCCAGAGGCTCACCCCGATGACAGCCCAGCAGCCCTGTTCCCACCACTGCTCCCCTGCTCACCTGCTCCACCATCCCACCGCAGCCAACACCTGCCATGTTCTACACTCTGCCGCCTGCTGCCAATACCCACCATGTTCTGCACGTGCCCCCTGGTGGTCAGCACATGTTATAGCGACCGGTTGTCCAGTTGTTCCTCTGTTCGGTCTATTTGCATATTAGCCTTTTATTATATAGGATGTCCCCCTCTTATGAGCTCATCTGGCACCGATGGTAATACAAGCACTGTTGAAGCATTCAGCTATATTCTATTTAGGACTGCTTTTTGATTAATCCATGTGTGTCCTTCTTGGCTGCCTACCCAAGGACAAGGATCGTTTTGAGTAAGCCTGGATATGGGTGCTTAATAATATTTGTTGATTTGCTGAAAAAAGGAAGACCAGGTAAAATATATATTTTTTAAATTTCAATATCCTGAAATTAGAACATGGATTTTCAACTTTTAGGTTGCTTGGTAACCTAAAATCTACGATGTATATCTTAACTTAAAAAAAATTTTTACACTTGCTTTATCCACGCTCCTAATCCATAAACCATGATGGATTTCCCAACATAGTTTGAGGAGTTTTTATCAAAGATTGGAGTTGATCACTGATTTCCATTTCCATTTCCCTAAAATATCTTCCAGGTAAAAAATAGTACATCAAGTTGGGTGGAAAGCTTAGGGGTTTGGTAAGAACTAAATTACTTCCAAAGATTTCCAAAACATAGAAACAGGCAGCTGAAGGCATAATATTGAACAGACACATTCCCATTCCTTTGGGAGAGTGGGAATGGGGGAAGGAGAGGCATTAGACTAGAATCCCATCATTTTAATTTAAATTGTTCAATTTCATTTAGAAACAGCTGTTAATATCCATAAAATAAATATTTATTGTTTATAGTTGTAGAAGGAAATGAAAAGAATGGTCTCTTTTACAAGGCATTTATTCACTCCTGGCAGGGGGATGTGAACATAATATTTTCGTTTGTTTTTTACACTGTTTTTATTCATTCTCAAACTCTACAAATTTACTGGGGTTATTAATGAAGGCTCTTACGTCTAAATAATTAAGCTACTGTACCCACATAGTGAGGCAGCAGATGCCCGGAGCCTTGTCATTCGTCCACTGAGAGCGGAGTGTGACCAGAAAAGGGCACTGGGATCC
>NW_006288853.1:1562754-1565562 GCF_000327345.1 Myotis davidii
ATTTTTCTTTTCTTACATCACTATCTTACTCAAAACTCTTCTGTGGTCCCCTAACACCTACAGAATATGTCCACATGCCTACAGAGCTCTCTGTGTTCTGGTGCCATCTTCTTCTCAAATCCTGTATCCCGGGATGATAAACTATTTTCCCCATGCATCTCAGTGATCTGCCCCCTGTGCCTTCCTGGACATCTCTCCTTCTGAGATAGAGGGTATGTGGTAGGACAGCGGCAACCGATAAAGTTACAGGAAGTGTCAAGCAGAAGGAACCGGGTTTATGGTTTAAAACTGGCAGAGACCAACTCTATCCAACATGAGGACTAATTTCATCTAACAGTAACCCCTAGCCTCATTATACACTCATTGTAATACATTAGCACCCTCTATGACACACCCAGAAACAGAGAGCCTATATAAGGACACAAAATGGCTGGCAGAGCTCCTCTGAAAAATCTCCACCTCTTTCCCGGGAAGATCCTGAATATACCTCCCCCTTACTGAATGCTCACTCCCACCCCCCCACACACCACAATTAAATGAACCTTAATAAAGGAAATAAGTTCTTTAAT
The DNA here is from genome assembly GCF_000327345.1 of Myotis davidii. Classification (NCBI taxonomy): domain Eukaryota; kingdom Metazoa; phylum Chordata; class Mammalia; order Chiroptera; family Vespertilionidae; genus Myotis; species Myotis davidii. The sequence continues at coordinate 1,563,324 of NW_006288853.1, forward strand.
AAAGGGGTCTCTGTCAGTGGAGTAGCTCGTTCTCTGTCTCACTGTTTCACTAATAACTCATTTTCACTTTAAATTCTATGCTGATTCAAATCTGATTCTTTCCTGCATGAAGCCAAGCAACCCCACGGGATCCTGGACCCTCAGGTCCTCATCAGCCCATCCTGAGAGCCCTAGTCTGGCCCCTCCCACCACGGCCCTCGGTCCCCTGTCTGCTGGCAGCCCCATTCCCACTGGTGCTGCCATGCACTGACCGCGCCAGCCCCGCTCACACCCACTGATGGTGCCAGGAGCGGGTGCGAGTGCCGGGCGGGATCCCGGTGTGCAGGAGCAAAGAATTTTCAGTAACCACCAGAGCTCACTCCAATGACAGCAACCAGTGCCCCGGCGCCTTGGTCTGATGCCCCCGCTCACCTGCTCCACCATCCCACCACCGCAGCCAACACCTGCCATGTTCTACACTCTGCCGCCTGCTGCCAATACCCACCATGTTCTGCACGTGCCCCCTGGTGGTCAGCACATGTTATAGCGACCGGTTGTCCAGTTGTTCCTCTGTTCGGTCTATTTGCATATTAGCCTTTTATTATATAGGATGTCCCCCTCTTATGAGCTCATCTGGCACCGATGGTAATACAAGCACTGTTGAAGCATTCAGCTATATTCTATTTAGGACTGCTTTTTGATTAATCCATGTGTGTCCTTCTTGGCTGCCTACCCAAGGACAAGGATCGTTTTGAGTAAGCCTGGATATGGGTGCTTAATAATATTTGTTGATTTGCTGAAAAAAGGAAGACCAGGTAAAATATATATTTTTTAAATTTCAATATCCTGAAATTAGAACATGGATTTTCAACTTTTAGGTTGCTTGGTAACCTAAAATCTACGATGTATATCTTAACTTAAAAAAAATTTTTACACTTGCTTTATCCACGCTCCTAATCCATAAACCATGATGGATTTCCCAACATAGTTTGAGGAGTTTTTATCAAAGATTGGAGTTGATCACTGATTTCCATTTCCATTTCCCTAAAATATCTTCCAGGTAAAAAATAGTACATCAAGTTGGGTGGAAAGCTTAGGGGTTTGGTAAGAACTAAATTACTTCCAAAGATTTCCAAAACATAGAAACAGGCAGCTGAAGGCATAATATTGAACAGACACATTCCCATTCCTTTGGGAGAGTGGGAATGGGGGAAGGAGAGGCATTAGATTAGAATCCCATCATTTTAATTTAAATTGTTCAATTTCATTTAGAAACAGCTGTTAATATCCATAAAATAAATATTTATTGTTTATAGTTGTAGAAGGAAATGAAAAGAATGGTCTCTTTTACAAGGCATTTATTCACTCCTGGCAGGGGGATGTGAACATAATATTTTCGTTTGTTTTTTACACTGTTTTTATTCATTCTCAAACTCTACAAATTTACTGGGGTTATTAATGAAGGCTCTTACGTCTAAATAATTAAGCTACTGTACCCACATAGTGAGGCAGCAGATGCCCGGAGCCTTGTCATTCGTCCACTGAGAGCGGAGTGTGACCAGAAAAGGGTGCTGGCATCCTCAGTTCCAGAACTGTGCTGCCTGTTGGGCAGTAGTGTCTTCTAAGAGCCGTTGAGGTTAAACATTTTACTCTCTAATTTGCAGTTCCGAAGCAAAGTCCTCAACCCTCTTCAGTTTCTTCCTACCAGATATCAGAAGGGAAATTTATCGTTAGTCTCTCAATGGATTTCTAGGGATACACTTGTAATTCTGTAAGTTTAAATTTATGTGCTGGGAAGACACATTCCTTACAGACCAAATGGGTTTTGATAATTAGCATAGCTAAGACAGTAAACATTTCAATGGAGACTCTCTGTAGATACTTTGCAAAGAGATGTTGTATCTGACATTGGGCGTTGGAATCCATAACAAGGGTTTGGGGGATCTCGTTTTTTTGTTGACTTGTGACAAGGTCCAAAGGTAACTTAAGAATCCTGCTTATTCTAATTATTAGCAAGACAGTCTCCCAAATGCATTCTGTGCTGTTGACCACAAAGTCACTGTTTACATTAAGGTTTGGTTTATTCATCTAATGGGGTAAACGAATTTATAAAAGTAACTCAAACAAATGCCATGTGTATTCTTTTGCTCCCATCTTGATTAGCCTTCATGGTAGTGAAGCTCTTATTGCTCAACTTGTGCTGATTAAAAGGAAATTACCTCCAAAAAGAACATTTTTCAAATTTCTCTCAGTGATAGTA
>NW_006288853.1:1565612-1566830 GCF_000327345.1 Myotis davidii
TATATATATTTGGGTATTTGTAAAGAATTCATAGTAATTGGCTTAAAAAGGAAAATAAAATATTGAGGAACTGAATAGTTACTTAAAGCTAAATATTTCAATTAATTTAATCATTTAAAAAACATGAAAAATACATCTCTATTTCCAAGATTACAGAGAAAGCTTTCACATTAATTATGTGTACTCGCCTCGGCTTTGTCGTTGTTGTTGTTTTAGGAAGTATTACAAAACAGCACAATTACCATTGATGTGATTAGATTTAAATATTTCACATCTTTGCTCAGGGAAGCACTCAACATCATTAACCCCCAATTAGGCCTTTAGTGCCATCAGGAAACCAGCAGGGCACGAAAAACAGACCTACGTTTTTATCCATATTTTACAAAATCTATATTTTAATAATGTATACACAGTTTTTAAAAATACAGATCATTCACGGCCATGTACTCTGGGGTTGGGGGAAGGAGTCTACTTCATGCATGCGCACACAATGCACTAAGCAAAATGCATTCACACGATAGGAAGGTAGCTGTGTTTTAAGCATACACGAGGAATGGATACCGTAACTTCACCCGAACAGGACAAACGGACCAAGTTTAAGGAAGTGGTTATTTCTCTGAGGACCAAAGCTGCAGTATACCCTTACTTCTACGTTTCCCTTAAGATTGTTTTCCCTCAACGTAGACCAAAAAAGGGAGAGGGGGAATTATTTTCACAGCCATCAAAACCATTCACAAGATCCATCTATGAAATCTGCAAAACACTGATAAGAAGGGGGGAAGGAAGACAATAAAACCATCGTGTCCATAGCCTAGTGATGCAAACTAAAGTAACCTGAAAGTCTGCTAACTTTATGCTAAGAATGCATCCTCGGTCACCGAAAGGCCCTGCAGACACCGGGAAAGGGGAGGCGGGCTCCGGGGCTAGATGCCCGGACCGCACCGGCGGGGCCGCGCGCCCTAACTGGCCATCTGGAAGGGCTCGGGCGGGAAGCCGAAGAGCCTCTGGCCGTAGGGCTCGCTCTCGCCCGGCAGCTTCGCGCCCGCAAACGGGAGGTAGGGGTCGCGGCCGAAGTGCTCGCAGTGGAGATTCACCCAGTCCCGCTCCGAGCCGAAGCGCTCGGCCTCCGCCAGGATGCGGGTCAGGGCCATGATGTAGCTCAGCGCCATCTGCAGCGTCTCGTACTTGGACAGCTTCTTGTCCTGGCCCCACTGCGGC
>NW_006288853.1:1566872-1567336 GCF_000327345.1 Myotis davidii
GCGGCGCCCCGAGGTGGCTCTTCTCAGCGAGTGAGTTACACACGCGCGCGGCACCTCGCGTGGAGTCGGAGTTTCCAGCGGGTGTCCGGGCGCCGCCCTCTGCCCGCCTGGGTAACCGGAGGCAGGTCTCTTCACTCGCCCAGCGTTAGGGGGAAGGCGGAGGCTGGAGAGAGAGTCATTTTCCCGGCGAGAAGGTGGAAAGGAGAAGGGAGGCTTCCTGGGGCAGCATGGAGCGTGGGAAGGCCGTTCCAGTCCCCGGGGAAGCCCGAGCCCTCTTTTCTGGAAGGTGAAATCTTTGTCGGAGCTCAGGTCGGGAAGGAGCGCCTTTTCCGCAGGAGCTGTGGGCCGTGCTGGGTGGATGTTGGAGGGCAGAGAATTTATAGTGGAGGGCTGAGGAGGGAACAGGTGGTGGCAGGTGGGCGGGCGTCCCTCGGCTTCCATCTCAGCACCTTCCTACCCTGGGA
>NW_006288853.1:1567375-1571033 GCF_000327345.1 Myotis davidii
GCAAAATCCTCATTACAGCCCTCGTCTGTTGAAGTTTCTCCAAAGCTATGTCCGACCGTAGCGCACCATCTGGAGTGGCCTGGCTGTCCCCAAAAGAATAACAAGATGGGGGTGAGGGGAGAGCTTGGTCCATCTTTTCCCACATCCGCGGGCAGCTCACGTATCAAAAACTTAACCGAGGTTTTAAATTTATTAGAAGTCATTTGCATGAACATGTTGGCCTTGGACTTATGAGCTGTATCCGTTTAGTATAAGAGGATTTAGTTTTGTCAAGATGTGTGACAATTTTGGGTAATGCTGATCTCATGTGTTGACATTTTAATTTTAGCTATTACGTTGGGACAAGTTAGCAGGTCCTAATATTGTAGTCCTGGAATTTTACTGTGCAAGTAATTTGACTGTTTTCTGCAGAATGATTTATTATAACATATCAAAAGATATTAATGATATGTCAAAAATTTATATTATTCTCATTATATAATTGGATTGCATGAGTTGGGATACTTAGGCAAATTAATTCAGAATTTATACTCTATTTCTCCTGACACAGGGAAATAAATGTTTTGGCGACATACATTAGGATGATAGTCCCTTCATTATTTAATTTGTCATTTAAATCTAATAAAACTAACCATAATGCACATATATGTGCAACATGGAAACATCTAAGTAATTTGTGAGATTTTTTAAAGTAGCTCTTGCCCTAACCGGTTTGGCTCAGTGGATAGAGCGTCAGCCTGCGGACTGAAGGGTCCCAGGTTCGATTCCAGTCGAAGGCATGTACCTTGGTTGTGGGCACATTCCCAGGAGGGGGTTGTGCAGGAGGCAGCTGATCAATGTTTCTCTCTCATCGATGTTTCTAACTCTCTATCCCTCTCCCTTTCTCTCTGTAAAAAATCAATAAAATATATATTTTTTTTAAAAAGTAGGTCCTAATGAAAGGGTTTTTTCCCTCCACCTCATAAAGCTGTAAATATCTCATACTACTTGGTGTTACAGTTGTGTCAGCTGCCCTCAGGAACAATAATGAAGCATGATTTCCACTATTGATAATGATGAACTGATTTATACAGAGAATCTATTAGCTTGATTCTCTCATCACAGCTTCTTTCTAGCTCTTAAGAAAAAGTAAAGTAGCAAAGAAACCCACCCCAAATAGATTCAAGCCAGAGAATTTCTGGATTCTAAAGGAAGACCAAATACGTTCTTTTTCCTTCTGAAATATGGGTTTGTCAGCATTGTTCCCAGCCATTTTTGTTTAATTACATTACCAGCAAACTCTCACAATCAGGAGTCTTTTAACTGTGACTTGCTTCCCCCGCATTGCCGCAGAATGAAACCCCTTTGTGACTGCCCTGACTCCAATCCAGTCTTCCCATAAATAGTTGATTAATCCCCAGCTGAAGCAATGACAGTGAAATGAAGTTGAGTAACATGAAGACAATAGAATGCAGTCGAACATTAATAATCTCCAGCATGACAGCTGTTGAACACAGACTTTCGCATGGACCCACTCAGCTCTGCTACTCCAGCTCTTAAGTAGTCCTGTGACAGGAAAGACTTACGTTATTTAGTCACCAAGAGGTCAAATATATTTTTTAAGTTTTTATGGAAATATGCCCTATGTATGCTATTATTTCTCATGTGCAGTTATCTCATCCCGTTCCCCCAAGGAGCCTCCTCTGTGTTCATCTTTGGAATATTTCACTACATACTATGCACTTATTCTGGACACTGATGACCAAAGTGCTAATGAGATGCATGATTTTGCAGGCAGGCCATGTATTCAGGGTTGGTGAGATTATAGTCTGTGCACCAAAAGAAGCAGAAGTGTAACTTGAAGAGAAAGGGAAACCTAGCAAGCAGGATGCACACAGCACAGCTGTATTAGAACATAAACTGGCAGATATCTGTGACAGGAACTTAATCCAAGCATAGAGAGTACTGCTGCAGTAAAGGGCCCTAGAAGGCATATAGTAAGACATTTCCCAAATGTATGCTGCAGGACAATTTGTTAGTACTGTAGAGATTCTGGAGAAAAGGATTCCATCGTCAAGTAAGTTTGGGAAACATATTTGCTGTCTCTTGCTTGGAGAGCCATGAGCAGAATTGGTACAGTAAAGTTTCTAAGACGTCCAGAAGTAAAGAAGCCCATTGACTCATGTTTCCTATACTTTCTTGAACACAGGACCTTTTTCCCCCCGCTAGGAAGGCCCATTAACAAAATTCTTTGGAACACACTTTTTCCAAACTTGATCTAGAGGACCTCCTATTTATTTTATGGAGGAGGAGACTGCGGTCAGAGACTAAACACGGTGCTCAAAGGCACTGAGCAAAGTAATGGATAAATTAAGACAAGAAGTCAATCTTCTGTGTCCTTTGATTTTAGAGGTTTTAAATTATGAGATCACTTAATACAAGCCCCTCAGTTTATAGTGGGGCCACTGAGATCCACCAGTGACTTCCCAAAGTCAGACAAGTCACTAGTAACAGTGCCAGGAATAGAATTAGAAATTTTGTGCTTAAAGGACAGTGTCGTTTATTTTATAACCCTACTGTCTAGCACAGTGCCTAGAAAATAATAGGTAATAAATGACCCAGACTGAATGGCTGGAAAATAAATTAGATAAATGATAGATAGATGCTGATCAGAGTGAGTACATTCCTAGTGAAATAACCCATATGAATGATTTTTATTCCCTCACCTTGTAAAGAACACACACCAGTTCCAGATTAAGAATGCAAAATGGATTTTTTTTTCTTATCAAAAATACATTCATAGCCATTTGAGCCAGAAGAACATGCATGTCAGACTAATTTCTTCAGTGTTTCTATACTGAAGGCATGACTCTGGCAGCTGAATTGGCAGTTGCTGTATGGCTGGGGGTTGGCCAGAAATCAAAACTGGCAGATGGAGATGGGAGAGAGGGGAAGGTAGAGAGAGCTTACACCTGTAGGAGTAGAAAGACAGGAGAAATATTATTTGAGAGGTAAAAGATAAATAGCTGGAAATTATTGCATAAAAGGTATAAAATAAGTTCAATGGTAAACATTCCTTTATTATCCAAAAACCATATTTAATTTTTAAAATGGAAACTCTCCAAATAAACACACAATTAAAATAAAGAGAAGAAAACACTTGGCAAAAAAAAAAATGTTCACTCTGAAATTTGCAGGGGGTGGCAATTGGGGGACTCAGTCCCTGAAAGACTTAGAGGTAAACCAGCAAAAGACAAAGGAATGACGAAGTTGAGTTGCACTTGTATATCATTAAAGACCAGAAGAGCAAGGTGTTAAAAGTTCTTGTAATTTTACTAGAGGCCCGGTGCACGAAATCGTGCATGGGTGGGGTCCAGCCAGCCCACCCCAATGGGGGCCGATTGGGGCCAGGCCGCCGGTGGGGGAAGGGGACACAGGAGGTTGGCCGCCCATGTCCCAGTCGGGCTGATTGTCTGGCCGCAGTGGTCATCATAGCGACCGGTCGTTCCAGTCATTGTGGTGGTCCAGTCGCTGGCTTTTTATGTATATAGATAATGTGCTGTGTAGTTCCTAAGGGGGAGAAAGGAAAGGAGAGGAAAGTCTCATACCTCTGTTCCCTGCCCCTCAAAGGTGCAGAGAAAAGAAATCTATGAAGGTCAAAAGCTAAGAAGGGTTAGAG
>NW_006288853.1:1571094-1575642 GCF_000327345.1 Myotis davidii
TTCTGCAGATTTCGAACTCAAGGGATAATTTTGGACCTTTTACACATGAAGCTACAGTTGGTCATGATGTGAATTCCAACGGTGTGATCTTAACTTACTTAACCTCCCTATCCTCTTACCCTATCTGTAAAAGAGGCCTAATAATACTGTTGATCAAGTCTCATAAAACTGATATGAGGATTGAATTAGTTATCTTTGTAAAGCACTTAGCTCTATGCCTGGCATGCAATTAAATGCAATATAGGTGCTTGTTTAGATAAACAAAATGACCTGTTGCCTTTATCCAGGTTACAAACTAGCCATTCCTCCGTAAGCTCATTTTTGCTGTATTTCCCTGCTCTGCCGTGTCTGTCCATCAACTGAGAGGGGAAAGAAGAGGAGGGCAAATTCAAAGGAGTTCCTTTTGCCTTTGATATGGGAGCAATCTACATCTGAAATATCAAAGACAGAAGCCAAAGAAAGGCTGCTTGGGGCCTCACTGGGTAGTAAATGGGATGGTTTCATTATAGTGTGAGGTTTGGTTTTACAGTAACAGACACATACAGTAGGTCTTCTAATAGCCTTTCACTCAGTGTCATTTCATTATAATGTTGATGAGAAAAAATAAATCGATTTCCGGCCCCTGGCGACAGTAGGTGTAGAGTTTGCACATTCCCTCCATGTCGGCGTGGGCTTTCTCCAGGTACCCCAGTTTCCTCCCACGTGCCACAGCTGTGCACACTGGGTGGACTGGCGTGTCTACACTGCCCCAGTCTGAGTGAGTGTGGGTGTAGGTGTGGGTGTGGGTGTGCTGCACCGTCCTGTCCACGGTGAGTTCCCATCTGATGCTCCTGAGCTGCTGGGAGAACCTCTGGACACCTGCCACCCTGAGCTGGAATAAGCAGGTTGGAAAAGAATTTTCTTACTTGTTTTTTATTAATCTTTCTTAAATGTATATATAGCTCACATTTATTTCCATGTTTAATATTGCAAGTGTTTAGTATCTATATAGAAGTTTTGTGGTGTTTTTGAGACCAGAAATATGCCTTAGGAACTTAACTCTTGTTTATATCAATTAAGCCTCCGGTGAAATTGGTTTTGTTATATGACGTTTTGCTTAAAGTCACAGTTCCCAAAAACCTGTCGATGATGTTAAGTGAACTCTTGTATTTTAAAGGGTTAATTTTCAGGGGGTGCTTCACTTTTCCAGTGGCTGAAATATTTGCATTCACCATCCAGGGACCCCCCATTGCTAGTACTGAGGTTTTCGAGAAGGCAAGTCAGTGATCATGTTTCTTTTCATGGGCTTCGAAGCAGAACAAAAGGGACCAGTCTTGGGGGTATGCGGGGCTCTTCTGTAGGGTGGGAGCTGTGGTTTTCAGAATGCTCTCCCGTGTGGTTCCAGGTTTGAGTTTGGCAAAAGCGAAGTTGCAGGGGCTTTGGGAGGCGGAAGTGAAGCCACCGTGCTTTGAGCATCTGAGCATCGTTGTAGGTCGGAGGGTGTGAGAGAGAGAGGCAGAGGTGCTGGTGGATTCCAGCTCTCCTTGCTCCTCCTCATTGTGTGTCCAGTGCTACCTCCCTGCCCCTTTACTCCCCGCCTCCTCCAGCCCTGCTGACCAGCAGCGACCCCAGGCCCACTATCAGATGCTCCCTGCGAACTCACAGAGGTGGTAGCCACAAAAAAAGCCAACTTCTGCCCCCAGAAGCTGGACCTGTGTGGCTTCCAGACTGGGATGTGGGCTGCTTAGTGGCTGATCCTTAAACAACCCTTTTTGGACCTTTATGTCCCTAGTTCCTTCCCCAGTTGTGTAAATCCTCGTCCTTATATTAAATTCCTCCTTCCGTAATACAGTGGCTCTGCTTCCCTGGTTGGACTCTGACTGATACGAGGAATCTTTCATCCAAGCCACAGTGAGGCCTCAGGACTCTCCCTGCCTTCCAGTGGAGACCTCCACGGTCTGTGTGTCCACCAGAGGTAGAGTCTTCATCTCTTAGGCTGTAATTACTTTTTCCAACTGTTCAGCCCTGAGCTAGGCAGCATCAGGGATAAGACAGCCCTTAGCCTAAAGGGATTCACAATCCAGTTGTAGAGATAAGACCCAACACACACCAAAAAACTACCTCGAGTGGGAAACAAAGGTATGGGAAAAGAGTAGACATTTTGCTGATACTTATTTTATCTATTTCTTTTCATTTCTGTCTTGGGGTATGTTTTATACTATACAAATTTTAAATACCTATGTACATATATGTGAGTATATGCCAATGCTTTTTCCCTTCTGATAGGAGTGTGTGATGAGAAAAACTGGGACCACTGTCCTTGGCATGCGGCAAAACATGATTAGCAGTAGGAACTCAGAGTACGGAGATTTTACTGTGCTCTGGAGGTAGAGGGATTTTGGTTGGTGGCCCCCACTCTCTGACAACACCTCTTACTGCTGCCCCCTCAAAAGACTGCTCTTCCGCTGCCCATACTCACCCCGACCTTGGGGTTTCTTCACTGGTTGCTCCCTCAGCCCTAAATGCAATTTCCCCAGATTCCTTCTAGCTGGCTCCACTGTGTTTTTCAGCTCCTGTTCTGTTAGATCAGTGGTTCTTAACCTTGGCTGCACATGAGAATCACCTGGGATTCTTTTTAAAATCCTGATTTTTGGGCCTCATCCTCTGGAAATTCTGTTTCTTTGTTAGGGGGTGAGGCCACAACATTAGTAACAAAGAAACAGAATTTCTGGAGGATGAGGCCCAGAAATCAGGATTTTAAAAAGATTCCCTGGTGATTCTAATGTGCAGCCAAGGTTGAGAACCACTGTGTTAGATGCTTTATGTCCTTAGTTGTTTGTTTGGGAACTCCGGGAATTCAGGATCTTCCTCTGCACTATCCTTGGCTGTGTCTCCAGTACCTAGAATTGTGTCTAGCACATAATACAGCGGTTCTCAACCTGTGGGTCGCGACCCCTTGGGCGGTCGAACAACCCTTTCACAGGGGTCGCCTAAGACCATCCTGCATATCAGATATTTGCATTATGATTCATAATAGTAGCAACATTACTGTTATGAAGTTATGAAGTAGCAACGAAAATAATTTTATGGTTGGGTCACAACATGAAGAACTGTATTTAAAGGGCCAGAAGATTGAGAACCACTGACATAATAGATGCTCAAGAAATATCGGGTGAAGGAAAGGAGAAGGAGAAGGTGGATGGAGGAACCCCACACACAAAGAGAGAGCAGATACTGTTCCCCTATCAACACAGCTCTTTTTTCTTCTGCTAATATGGACTCTTTGGGGGTAAATTATGCCCTCCAAAAGTGGTGGCAGCGGGCCTGCTGCTCTTGTTTCTGCTCTGAAAGTGTGGTATTCGCTGTTTCACAGTGAGCAGGTGGCTTACTTCCCCAAAGGGTGACTCTCATCACAATCCAGGTTTCAGGCAGTACCTGAGTCAGCTCCGAGTAAAAGCTCAGAAGCCTCACCGGCCCAGGCCAGCCGCTGGTGCGGGCTCCCTGCCCCAGGGGAATGCGCTTTTCTGTTGATTTTAGTTGGTGTTGCTTTTTTGTTTCCTTGTGCAATTTCAGCAGCTTGGCTGAACAAGTTACTCTAATTGTTCAAACACCCAGGTCTTTTAATTCTGAGGTTGTTTCCATCCCTACTCACCATCATGTTTTTGTTTTTCTTTTAATATATTTTATTGATTTTTTTTTTTTTTACAGAGAGGAAGGGAGAGGGATAGAGAGTCAGAAACATCGATGAGAGAGGAACATCGATCAGCTGCCTCCTGCACACTCCCCATTGGGGATGTGCCTGCAGCCAAGGTACATGCCCTTGACCAGACTCGAACCTGGGACCCTTCAGTCCGCAGGCTGACGCTCCATACACTGAGCCAAACCAGTCAAGGCTCACCATCATGTTTGATTCTTCCCTGCCTGTGCCCCAGCCTCCTGCTGCCTTCCACTGAAGGGGCTGGGGGCAAAAAGATACCATGACCAGGCAATCATACCAAACAGATTCCCAGGCTACTAGTATCTCTAAGTGGAATCCAACATTGGTAGCCAGATGTACTCTTTTCTATTCATTTGGCAACCTTATACCCACTTATCTCATTGTTTCAAACTGATTTCCATTCATTCCTTTGTTCAACAAATATGTATTGTACGTACTATGTACCAGGTACTGTTGTAGACACTAGAAATAGAGTTGACCACACTGCAAATATCTCCACCCTGGTAAATATTTAAAACTGCTATTCTTGGTATCTTACGAATTTTATTTTGTTTCTCTAAATAGTTTGTAAGTTCTTTGAAGGAAGGGGCAAATTGTAGATCCCTGGGTCTATTTAGAGTGTTCAGTAAATATGTATATGCTGCTTGGTTGACTGAAGTTCTTACTCAGGCTGACCTTAAGCTAAGCAGTGGTTCTCAACCTTCCTAATGCTGCGACCCTTTAATACAGTTCCCCATGTTGTGGTGACCCCCAATTTCATTGTTACAAATTGAACATAATTAAAGCAGAGTGATTAATCACAAAAACAATATGTAATTATATATGTGTTTTCCGATGGTCTTAGGCGACCC
>NW_006288853.1:1575660-1578436 GCF_000327345.1 Myotis davidii
TTTGTGATTAATCATTATGCTTTAATTATGTTCAATTTGTAACAATGAAAATACATCCTGCATATCGGACATTTACATTGTGATTCATAACCGTAGCAAAATTACAGTTATGAAGTAGCAACGAAAATAATTTTATGGTTGGCGGTCACCACAACATGAGGAACTGTATTAAAGGGTGGTGGCATTAGGAAGCTTGAGAACCACTGCACCAAATGCTTACCAGGTGCTAGTTCCTAACTTCACAATACCCTTTAAATAGGGACTTAAAATGTTTACTTTGTGGACAAGAAAACCAAGGACCCTGGTTAAACGGAGCTATATCGCCAGCCTAGATTTGAAAGGCGGTTCTCTTTCTTGCTAGAGCCCGTGCTCTGTGCTGCACTGGGTTTTGTCTGGAAGAGCTTTGATGTCAGGGACAGGGCCTATTCAGCTCTGTGCTCCCAGTATCTGGAACGGCACATAGTACAGATGCTCATTAAATGTGCTGAGACATGTATGCTGTACGGTGCCAGGCCCAGCCTGCCCCAGCCCTTCTAATCAGTAGGCAATGGGACTGGTAATCTGCAGGCACAGATTAGCCTTTTCTGGGAACCAAGTCTGAGGTTTCCTTGGAGTGCCCTCTCCCGCTAGTGGTTTAGAATTAGTTCCTAGCCCTGAGCTTGGTGTCTAATGTACCTGAGGGTGAAGCAGAGACTCCTGAGGACTCATGGACTTTATCCTTCTTCTTTGGACCCTCCTTCAAACTGCCCCTGGCCCACTGCATGTTCTCCTCCTCAGGTACCTGAAGGCCTGACCTGACCCCCAGCCTCATTAGTGGGGTCCCTCATTTACCTTGAGCCCTCTCCGCCCAAGACCTGGATATTTGTTCTTCTCTTAGCGTAGGACTAGGGGCCGGCCTCAACCTACAAACATGTCCTTAGCTCCAGGACCCACCACTTGATCATTTCCACATCTCACTCTGCCTGTAGCCTCCTGCTCCTGCAGGTCCTCACACAGTATCAGGTCCATGGAAGTCAGCACCAAAAGAGAGAGAGCCTGCGTTTGCAATACCCCTCCAACACTGGGCTTCTGACCATCCTCCTCACAGACCAATTTCACCGCCAAGTCAGCTCCTCCAACCCCGACCTGCCATTGATTGCATGCTCACCACTGCCTGTTCTTGAGGCTTCCGTGGACCCGACCGCTGAGCACCCACATGACTGCTGACTGCAGTGCTCAGGTGACAAGTAAAGTCCATAACCCCCTCCTTTCAGCACTGTTCCCCAGCGGCTAATGCCCAGTTGTCATATACTTTGTCACTCAAGGTTACTTGATTCACCTTAGCAAGTTTTCTGTGCTGCTAACGGATGGACACGGAATTGGAGCCCAGGTAACATTGGTTCCTGCCTCCATGCTCCCAGGTGCCATGCAGGAGGCAGGCAAGTCATTGCAGGTGGAAGACAAAAGTTTACTTAAACACTTGACGATATTAGCCCAAGAAACAGCCCTAGGGCACAAGGGTTCTGCAGGAGCCCATTATAAGAACCTCCTACTAATTCCTCTCCCAAGTGTCCCCAGACGCAGTGGGTCAAAGAAAGTCCAGGGTGCTGGCTGTAGCCCTCAATGACCCCTTTCTCCCATGCCTCACTTTTCCCAAGAGGTCAGCTCTATTGGTTCCCTAAAATGTCTTTCCCAAAGTGTGTGTCCTGAAACTGTTACCCTTCAACAAAGAAAAGGAAATTCTGGTTTGACCAAAGCTACTAGTATAAGCTACTAGTCTGGTTTCCTGCAGGACTTTGTAGAGTCTTTACTATGATTATGATCTTTCTTGAAATGGGACATGCACTTTCCCAAATTATTTTTGGCCATGGAACCTCTTCATCTCAGAGGATCTCCATACAGCTGTATGTCCAGAAAACATTTTTGGAAAATGCAAGCCGAATCCACACTTTTACATTAAGAAGGCCGTCTTAAAACATCTTAGTAGTTGATTTTTAAAAAATATCTATCTTTACACTCAAAAGTGTTTTAACTCACCATTTTGAAAATAATGCATCAGCTCCTTTCCTCTACATTCTAGTCATTCCTTCCAGTCCTGAAGATTTATCTTATAAAGTTACTTGTGAGTGTGTAAATTATCCAGTAGTGCCGAGGGTGGGGTGGATGTGCTGGAAGAAGCATGTTGGGATTGAGAAAACTTTCAGGACAAAAAACTAGCTGGCAAGGAGGATGGTCTGAAGTTCACTGCTCACTTGGCAGCCAGCCCAGGATTCAACTGTATGTAAGGAACCCAGAAAGGGAGAAGTGCCAATAGAGAGAAGGGTGTTGGTGTCTGGCTCAGATTCGAACTCTGGCTTGACGCACAGTTTATTGTCCAAAGCCTGGTGGTAGGCACGTGGCTGCGAATAGCCCACCTCTGTTATTTGAATGCTTCTAATTATTGTCCAATTAACCCATTAACAAGAAAGAGACAAACAGAATCAGACTGTATATCCCTCCTGATGGAAAAACACAGCACCTAGTATACCTACTAAAAATGGAACTTGAATCTTATTAGGCCTCCATATCTAACAATAAGTTTGCACTGACAGAGAAGCATGCTAAGTGATACCATGGGGAGGCAATCAGCAAAATCCAGCATTGAGACTCTTACTAGCACAATGGACTGGCTTGTGAGCAAATATCCTGCATGAGGGGGAAAAAGTGAAGAGGGGACCTGTTGTTGAAAGTATTACATACATCCCCATTTCCTCCCGTTGACCCCTCTGGCCTGCCCCCCCATCCCACCCCAGGCCTT
>NW_006288853.1:1578802-1588077 GCF_000327345.1 Myotis davidii
ATTTTTTAAAAAAAATTAATGTTTTTTATTGAAAGTATTGTAGATGTTCTCCTTTTTTCCCCACTGATCCCCTTTACCCCAGCCCTGCTGACCCCCCAGGCCTTCATCACACTATTGTCTATGTCCATGGGTTTGCATATATGCATAGAAGTTCTTTGGTTAATCTCTTCCCACTCACCCACCTACCCCAGGCTTCCCTCTGAGATTCGACAGTCTGTTCCATGTTTCTATGTCTCTGGGTCTATTTTGTTCAGCAGTTTATTTTGTTCATTAGATTCCACATATAAGTGAGATCATGTGATACTTGCCTTTCTCTGACTGGCTTATTTCGATTAGTGTAATCCTCTCCAGGTCCCTCCATGCTGGAATTAGATAAGAGACTAGAACCACATCAACCATATGCAATAGGTAGATCTTGTTTGGATCCTGATTCAAATAAGTCAACTCTAAAACTATTTATGTGGTAATGAGGGAAATTTGGAGACTGATTTAATAATGATATTTGATAATAGGGAATTGTTCATTATTCTAGGTATAATAAAGATACCATGGCTATATTGTTTAAGTCTTTATATTTTAAAGATACATACTGAAATAGCCAAAAGAAATTATATAAGCGGGATTTGCTTCAACATAATCTAGGGAGAGGGAAATGGGTAGAAGTATTGGTAGAACAAGATTGCCTGTGAGTTAATAATTGTTGAAGCTGGATGATAGGCATATTGTGGCTCATTTATACTATTCTTCCTGTCTGAAATTCTCCATAATACAAAGTAAAAAAGGGAGAGAGCAAGTTCGTCATACCATATGAGCTCCCGAAATTAGAAAGAAACTAGTTGAAATTTTTCTTTCAGGGTAGTACTAGGTGATGCTTTGGAAATGGGAGCATAGTTCAGAGTAGGAGCAGTGCATCTTCAGTACTGGCAGTCAGCTCAGTGCCTGGGAGTCAAGGAGGTGACCCTTTTGCAGTTCAGTCACACCAGAGGCGGTCCTGGGCTCCCAGATGTCAATCCAACCTTTTCTGGTTCTACCCAAGCCCTTCCTGAAGATTCACCCAGCTACTTCACCTGGTCTGGTCCCAGCCCTTTAACTACCATGAGGGGTGGGGGGGGTGGGGGGAGAGTAGGAGGCTTAGAGAGACAAGTGGAAGGCACATTAGTCCTCGGGCGTGGAGCTCCATAAGAAGCTGTAACTGCTAATTCATGACATGGAAACTCCAGGGAATATGGAGAGAGGTTTGGTGAACCGCGTGAGGCTATCGTAAGCTAAAGCAATACCACTGATGCCCTGAAGGCTCCTGCAGAAGTGAGATGGGTTGTGCCAAGGGCAACTCTCCGGGAGGAGGCTGGTCATGACCATGGGGAGAGAATGCATTCCATGGCCAGAAAAGAGAAGACATTGAACTGGACCGTCCAGGGACTCATGTCTTTAGTTCTGCTGTGAAGTTTCCCAACCCTTGGTGACATGATGTGGAAAATCTCCGTGTGTGAGGGAGCTGGGAGGGGGACTCGTCTCCTGTTCAGGGGTTTTGCCCAGCTTCGGAATTATCACTGATAAATGGACCTAACTTCACATTTGGATCCTCAGAGGAAGCCCTTTGCAGAAGATGAGGCGAAAGCTTTCTCAGTCTAAACCAGTGCCCAAACGTGGGTGAGCAGTATGGAGCCTGTGGGAAAACCATTTCCGGTAATAAAGTAGGAAATCCACGGCCTGCTTCACGGGATGGTGAGCATCACCGAGGCCATTCCAGATGATCACTGAGGGTAATGTTGTAGGTCATAAAGCAAAGGCAGTGTGCTTAGCTGCACTGGTTTGTGCAGCCTAGATGAGCCTGGGGCCTTCCCTCTGAGACCACTGGCATTGGAAGAATTAATGTTCCTCTGTCACCTGTCCTGGAGGACACCCACTGGGTCACTGTGTGTAGGCGCAGGTTTAGCCCAGGTTGTGAGATGGAGATGTAAGTCCCTCAGCCAAGGAACAGGGTGAGCTGGTTAACTACCTGGCACATGCCCCTCCATGCAGCCTTACAAGTCTTATGGTTGAAGGTGCCTTGTAGGGAGGAAATTTTGTTATGATAATTCTCAAGGTTAGAGAGCCCAGAGATTTTGGGTTAAACCACTTGTAAACATCACAAGCCTCACCCCTCTCTGCTTTTTTTTTTGCTTTTTTTTTTTTTTTTTTTTAAGGAAACTGTCACGGTTCTTGGGAGAGAAAAAGCTAAATGAAAGCAGTCTTTAGTTAATTTAAACTAAAGGAAGATATGGAATGCTATGGGGAGTAGCTCACTAAATCAAAGGAAGCTTAAACAATCAATTCTCGGGCAAGACATGAATGAAGGTGACCTGGGACCTTAGGTGCCATTGCTCTTGGCACCAGAGCACTGACTGTCATGAGATGATTCTGCTCCACCCCCCTGTCTATTCCAGTCAAGTTTTCAAATACTCGGGAGAGAGGACCCTGTGTGTTGGCTCTAGCTGTGCCTACGAAACTGCACCATGGTCATGGGGGACGGGCCGGGGGGCGGGGGAGTTGGTTGTGAGCCAGGAGCCACTGCAGTTTGTGCCTGTTAGAGAAAGGAGGACTTTCTCATACTGCTCTAGTGATGGGATCCGCTGAAGCTGTAGATAAAGGAAAAGAGTAATGAAGCATCTCACGGAAGCTGCGATTCTGGCGGTAGCACGGCTCTCCGGCCACCGTTGCTCTGTTCGTCTGGGAGAACTGGCTGGCCCTCCTCTCCAGTCCTCCTCACCCAGCCCCACTCAGAGGGGCTCCTCTTCCCTTCTCTCTCAGTGGCCACTGCAATGAAACTGCCTCTCCTGGGAGAGAGGAGAGCATGGGGGACATACGGCCAGGCCGGCCCACATTCCACCAGAGCGTCTGGCCCCGAAGAGGACAGCCCCATCCCCAGCTACACAAAAGTTTCTGTCCCATAGGATTGGGACCAGATCTTGATTATCTAGCTCTCTCCGGGAAATGACCCACCTGAGAAGCAGGACGGAAGCCAGGCCATGCCTATCGCTGGGTTCCCTGGCCTTCTGGTTCTGATAGGACCTAGGGATGGGCACGAAGTGCTTCTAAAGCAGCAGCCCATTCATTACAGGGTGAATTAAAATCTAGCATCATGCCTGGGTCTTCACCTCTTTATTGAAAAACAAGAAAGACGAATCAATCAGAACAAGGGAGAAATGAACAAGTTAAAGAATTCCCATACAACTTAAAGACTGCAGAGTTCAGTGGTAAAAATGTTAAAATCAAGATTTTAAACCCAGTGCTACTCATTCCAGTGTCCTGCTCCTGCCTATTTTAACAGGCCTATTTTGTTCATAATTGGCTGGAATTATCATCATTATCTTTATTGTCATTTTTAATACCCAAGATTTATTAAAAGTGCATTAATGGGCGCTGTAATAAAACATTTGAACATATTATCTTATTGAATTCTCAGCAGCCCAGTGAGGTGGGTACAGTTATTATCCTCGTTTTACAGGTGAGGAAAATGAGGGCTAGAGAGGTTAATAAACTTGCCCCAGGGTCCTTCTGCTGGTGAGTTGACAGAACTTGAGTTTATCTGCCTACATAACCTTTTAAGCACTAAAAATATTACATCGATCCAAAGAAAACTGGCCTGCTTAAAACATGGAGCTTCAACATTGAACATCATGATTCAGTATTACCACACGTCTTCCCCAGGCTGGAGACAGTGTGGTAAGGCTTTGGAGGCTTATACGTTTTGAATTTGTGGTCAGACTTCCAGGCCTTGGGTAGATAGTGGCTAACCCCGCCATTAGTCTGGCTTAGCCTGATCACCAGGCTTCACCATTAGCCTCTAGTAAACAGACTCTTTAATTCAGCTTATCAGTGGCTTGGGAAGACATCAGACTCCATTGGAACAATCCTGGGAGGATGCTCTGAGCCCTGCCCTGCCCATTAGCGGCTGGACGTTTGTGCAAGCAACCATAAAATGGAACAGACCCAGGAAAGGACATCGATTTTCAATTGGCACCGTTCACCAGATGCTGTTTGGTCCAAGAACTGCTTGACCTCTACTAGTGGTGCCACCTGCCCTTGGCTGTGCAGGGTGTGTTCCCAGCAGGAAGGCCTCTCCACTAATGCTTGTTGCTGGAACTTGGGCTGAAGGCGTGGCAGGGTCCCCATATGTTGCAGGGGAGAGGCTAGCCACGCCTGGGGTTGGATTCTCTCTCTTATCCAACCTTGGGCTAAAGCTGACCCCAGGAGATTACAGACGCTCCCACCCCCAACTAATTAAATAGGTGGCCTCCTGCGGCTAAAAAGGATGCCTGATTTAACTAGGACCTGGCTAAGTAGCTCACCAGCCAGACCCAGAAATCACCGAGGCGTGCCTAAACAGTCTCTAATGGGTTAGGGTGGTTCTATGCTTGAGACCTGAAGTTCTGTGGGTTGTTTTTTTGTTGTTGTTTGCTTTGTGTGTGTTTTTTAAGCAAACTTTGTAGTTGTCAAATCCTGTGGTCCAAAACGTTTGTCATAGAAGCCTTACACGTTATTAAAAATAATATTACCTATTAATGAGTATATCTTACAATCATTTTCATTACCCACCAACCCTTGTGTTAAAGCACTGGAATAGCTCTGGCCGGGTAACTCGGTTGGAGCGTCATCCCATACCTCAAAGGGTTAGGGATTCGATTCCAGATCAGGGCACATACCTAGGGTGCAGGTTCAATCCCCAGTTAGGGTGCATACAGGAGGCAACCAATGGATGTTTCTCACATTGATGTTTCTCTCTCTCTCCCTCCCCTAAAACCAATAAAAATATATCCTCGGGTGAGGATTTTTAAAAAACAACAACATCAGAATAAAAGTGACTATTAAAAGACACTATTTTTTCTCTTGGGACAACCTGAAGATGATTTTTCCACCTTAAAAGTGCAAGTGTACACCCGGGTGTGCACACATAAAGAACAGGCTTCTAGATTCAAAGCTAAGTGTCTGCCTAAATTCCCAGTGCCCAATCTAAATGGCCATGCAATTATACATTTAGATAGAAGCTAAAATCATGGTTTGGATTAAGGAAAGGAACTCTTAGAGGTTTTCAGGAGTTCAGCCTATAAGTGAGTTATTAGTCCTGTTTTCCATTTTGTTTTTACTACAAATTGTTTAGAAAGAGGACTGAGATGCAAAGAGGAAGACAGCTGCAATAATAGGAAATTAGACAATTAAAATGATACCAAGTTACAGCATAACTTGCCCTTTTTGTCACCAACTTTTGACATTCTAATTAGGGTAAATGATTATGCAAATGTAGTCAGTCACTCATTGCCCCGTAAGCCAGCGAGGCCGTGATAATGTAAGTAAAGATGTGGATGGCATAATTAAAGCTCTCCTAAAAACTAATTGGGAATTGGAGGACAGCCTCCAAAGATGCCCTAATTTGTGTGCAGCCCAGCACAGCTGTCCTTTTGTCCTGCCTGCCACCAGGACGCCTAGAGTTGCCCATCAAGTGTAATAGAATGTGACACTTGAGGTGTTCTCAAGCCCTGGTCCACAGGATGGAGGGAAGACACAGACTGACGCCCAGGGACACCTGTTGGGTATATTCAGCTGAGGAAACAGGGTTTCAGGTGAATCCAGATATGGAGCACAGAACACCTGGGTTTGGGAGCATACAGGAAACAAAAGTGGTCATGTGTTAATAATGGTGAAACTGCAGGATGGATACATGGGAGTTGGGGGAGGGCACGTGGTGAGGGAGGCAGAAAGAGTAACTATAGTATATGCTTTACTTCTGTTTGAAATTTTCCCATAATAAAAAATTTAATACATAACTACTATTCCATTAACTAAGCAAGGAGACCTCTGAGGTGGTTCTTATGCCTTATTCACCTACGTAAGCAAACCCAAAGCTAAGCCTGAAAGTACCTCAAGGTTAAGAAATCAAAACCTAGCCCTGGCTGGAACGTCAAAACCAGTGGATAGAGCGTCAGCCTGTGGACTGTAGGGACCCAGGTTTGAGTCCAGTCAAGGACACATGCCCAGGTTGCAGGCTCAATCCCCCGTGGGGGGCGTGCGGGAGGCAACCCATCAATGATTCCCTCTCATCATTGATTTTTCTGTCTCTCTCTCCCTCTCCCTTCCTGTCTGAAATCAATAAAAATATATTTAAAAAAGAAATCAAAACCTAATGACAACCAATCACAAACAGGCAACCAGGCTTTCCCAAATAATGCTTTAACTATAGCCACCTAATTTCCTTGCTCAGCTTCCAAGTCTTCTCTATAAGAGTCTTGCCCCATCTCCTGTCGGTGGAGTGCTCCTAACCACTTCTGGTTTGGCACTGCCCCATTGGAATCGATTTTTGTTCAAATAAACTAATATTTTAAATATGTGTCAGTTTATCTTTTAACACTACCAAAACATAACATCTGTCAGGGTAAGGAAGTTCTTTGTAACAAAAGTCAACTATGGTTAGCCTCTTAAAGGAGGAAGGGTCTTAAAACCAGTATGCTGTTCAGTTCTTACCACACTCACTTCACATCCCATATTCAAACTCGACTCTTCCCAGTTTTGCCCTAGCTTGGAATAAAGAGGAAAGACTGAGGAGAAACTAGGAGAGAACTGGGGCCAGGTGAGAGACCGAGGAAGGGTAGCTGGCTGAGTAGTTGGGGTCCCCACATAATCTAGGCTAGAGGATAATTGCGAGCTGATTATGAATTAATTCTCTGGCATAAAAAAAAAAGACAATCCCATTTGATTTAAAAAGAAAAATAACTTAAGTAAAACCTTCTAAATTTAAAAAGTAAAGTGCCTGGCAGTGAAGGGGCAAATTCTCTCATTGCTAATGAGCTCCCCTTGACAGCTGTGAGTGAAGTTAAAGAGAAGACGTAATTGGTGGTTTCAGTGCTATATAGATGGAGATTTTTTTAAAGATGGGGAGCCCCTTGCCCTGATCGGTTTGACTCAGTGGCTAGAGCAGGGGTCCTCAAACTACGGCCTGCGGGCCACATGCAAATACAAATATTGTATTTGTTCCCGTTTTGTTTTTTTACTTTAAAATAAGATATGTGCAGTGTGCATAGGAATTTGTTCATAGGTTTTTTTTTTTAACTATAGTCCGGCCCTCCAACGGTCTGAGGGACAGTGAACTGGCCCTCTGTTTAAAAAGTTTGAGGACCCCTGGGCTAGAGCATCAGCTGTGGACTGAAGGGTCCAGGGTTCAATTCCGGTCAAGGGCATGGGGACTCAATTGTAGGCTCGATCCCCGGCCCTGGTCAGGGTCCATGCAGGAGGCAACCAACGGAGGTGTCCCTCTCACATCGATGTTTCTCTTTCTCTCTCTCCCCCTCCCTTCCACTCTCTCTAAAATCAACGGGGAAATGTCCTCCAGTGAGGATTAACCAAATAATAACAAGGATGGGGGCCCTTTGTCTACAGGAATCACAGCGCAGGGTAGCTGCAGGCCTTGGAGATCAGCCGTCTTCCCTGGAGCAGAAGGCTGCTTTTATCTTTATGTTTTAGGACTAGCCACGTCTGCGGTGACCGTAATTAATGAGCTAGTGAAAAGCTGCCCCGGCCAGGCTGTGCCCAGTGTTTCCTAGCTGTGTTAGGAGAACCAGTGAGGGCTAATTAATTGGTCTTCAGGTAGTAACTAAATCAAAGGCGTCTTGGGTACCCTGGGAAGCGGAGTCTCCTCTTTCCTGAGAATCAATCAGCTCAAGATTGATGAAGGGCTGCTAAGGTCAGGCTTAGAAACACAAAACCATCTGCCAACTCTCTAGGGCCGGTACCTGCAGTGGAGCAATTTTAGAAGAACAGGTGTTCACTTTTAACTTACCTCTTCTTTTCTTTATGCTGAAATCACGATTTCAGCTAGAAAGGGCCTCCAGTTGGTTGATGAAATTGTAACTTAAAATAACCTGGCCCGAAGGTATTGTGATAACCTCATTCCGCTCTTGCACAAAGTCATAGACCACTCATCCCCAGGAATGGCCACTCTAGCCTCTCCAGACGCGTTTGGCAGCATCAGGAACTACAAGGCATTTCCCAGAAAGGTGGTATAGACTAAATATCTGTGTCTCCCCAAAATCCATATGTTGATGCCTACTCTCCAATGGGATGGTATTTGGAGGTGGGGCCTCTTTGGGAGGTGGACACGGCTTTGAGCTGTCAGTGTCAGATATTGGGACAGCTGGAGGACGGGCACTTTATCCCTAAAAGAAGATTTAGGTTGAGCACCAGAATATCCACTGAAGTTGCATTGGGGATTTCTTTCAAACATTTAAGTAATTAATAATACCAATATTACACAAACTCTTCCAAATAATAAGAAAAGAGGAATTACTTCTCAACTCATTTTATGAGGCTGTTATAACCTTGTCACCAATCTAACGAGGACAAAAGAAAGGAAAATTATAGACCAATATCTCTGATGAACACAAACTCAAAATTCTAAGCAAAATAAAAACAAATAGAATCCAGCAATATTTTAAAGTAACAAAATGTTATTACCAATTAGGATGTATGCCAGAAATGCAAGTTTGTTTGACATTACAAAATCAAGGTAATTCACCTGGCCAGTGTAGTTCAGTGGTTGAGCATAGACCTATGAACCAAGAGGTCATGGTTCAGTTCCCCATCCGGGCACATGCCGGAGTTGCAGGCTCGATCCCAAGTAGGGACCATGCAGGAGGTAGCCAATCAATGATTCTCTCTCATCATTGATGTTTCTATCCCTCTCTTCCTCTCCCCTTTCTCTCTGAAATCAATAAAAATGTATTTTAAAAAATAAATAAAATCGAAGTAATTCACCCCACTAACAACATAAAGGATAGAATCCATAGATTCATTTCACTAAATGGAGAAAAAAGAATTTTACAACATGCAACATCCATTTACGGAAAAAAAAAATTCTCAGCAAACTAAGCATAGAAGGAAAATTCCTTAACCTGATGTAAAGTAGCTATAAGAAAGCTATAATTAACATCATATTCAATGATGAAGTATCAAACATTTTCTCCCAAAGTTAGGAACAATGCAAAGATTTTCATTCTCACCATTTCTATTCAAGTATTGTACCAGAGGTCCAAGACAATGCAATAAAGCAAGATAAAGAAGTAAACAGTATAAAAGATTGGAAAGAGCCGAAACCGGTTTGGCTCAGTGGATAGAGCGTTGGCCTGCGGACTGAAAGGTTCCAGGTTCGATTCCGGTCAAGGGCATCCCCAGTAGGAGATGTGCAGGAGGCAGCTGATCGATGTCTCTCTCTCATCGATGTTTCTAACTCTCTATCTCTCTCCCTT
>NW_006288853.1:1588117-1597592 GCF_000327345.1 Myotis davidii
GGAGCATACGCCCTCACCTGGAATCGAACGAAGACCTCCTGGTTCATAGGTTGATGATGCTCAACTACTGAGCCACGCCAGCTGTGCTGAATTAATAAATTTTAGAAAGCTCACTGGAAAGAAGTTCAAATATAAAAATCACTTGTAATTATATATTCAGAATTCAAGAAGATGAACTTTTAAAAGACTTTATGATAGCATCAGAAAAAATTTCAAACCTAGGAATAAATGTAATGAAAGATGTATACGACTCCTACACTGAAAATTATAAAATATTGCTAAGAAAAAATGAAGAAGACAGATATTTGGAATGATAATCCATGTTCATTGATTGGGAGACTCACATTTGTTCACTTGTTTTAACTTTATTGAGGTAACATTGGTTCAGAACATGATATAAATTTCAGGTTGTACAGCATTATAATTCATTATCTGTATACACTATTGCAGTGGTTCTCAACCTTCTGGCCCTTTAAATACAGTTCCTCATGTTGTGACCCAACCATAAAATTATTTTCGTTGCTACTTCATAACTGTAATGTTGCTACTGTTATGAATCATAATGTAAATATCTGATATGAAGGATGGTCTTAGGTGACCCCTGTGAAAGGGTCGTTCAACCACCAAAGGGGTCGCGACCCACAGGTTGAGAACCGCTGCTCTACTGTGTGCTTACCACCAAAAGTCTAGTTTCCTTCCATCACTCCTCCCATCCCATCTGGTAGCCATCATTATGTTGTTTATATCCATGAGTTTGTTTTTGTTTTGAGTGTATTTATTCCTTTTTTATTTTATACTAGAGGTCCGGTGCATGAAATTCTTGCATGGTTAGGGTCCCTAGGCCTGGCCAGCGATCAGAGCCAATCGGGACCTTCCAGCTGCCAGCCAGGGCCTTCCCCCTGGTGATCAGTGCATGTCACAGCGAGCGATCGAACTCCTGGTCTCCCAGGTTGAACTTCCAAGGGGACAATTTGCATATTAGGCCTTTATATAGAGTCCACATATGAGTGAAATCATATGTTTTTTTGTCCTTTTCCATCCACTTATTTCACTTAGCATACTACCCTCAAGATTCATTGATGTTATCACAAATGGCAATATTATATGTTACTCAGCCATAAAAAGATAATCAAACATTGCCTATATCCCGCATCTTCTTTATCCATTTATTCGTCAATGGATAGCCCCACATATAGGCTATTGTAAATAATGCTGCAGTGAACGTGGAATGCATATATTTTTTCAAATTAATGTTTTCATATTCTTTGGATAAATACCCAGAAGAGGAATTGCTGGACCATATGGTAGTTCTATTTTTAATTTTTAAAGGAACCTCCATACTGTTTTCCATAGTGGCTGCACTCATTTACATTCCCACCAACAGTGTACAAGGGTTCTCTTTTCTCCACCTCCTCGCCAATACTTGTTGTTTGTCTTTTTTATAATAGTCATCCTAACAGGTGTGCGGTGATATCTTGTAGTTTTGATTTACATTTCCTTAATAATTAGTGCTGTTGAACATTTTTTCATATGCATGTTGGCCTTCTCTATATCTTCCTTGGAAAAATGCCTATTCAGATCCCCTGCCCATGTTTAAATCAGATTGTTCATTTTATTTGTTGTTGTTGAGTTGTATGAGTTTTTATATTTTGGATATTAACCCCTTATCAGAAGTATCATTTACAGATATCTTCTCCAGTTCAGTTGGTTGCCTTTTTGTTTTGCTTATGGTTTCCTTTGCTGTGCAGAAGTTTTTTAATTTGATATTGTCCCATTTTTGCTTTTGTTTCCCTTGTCTTTGGAGGGAAGTCTGAATATTAAGAAATCCACTTTCCTCAGGTTGAGCTATAGAGTCAATGCAATCTTGCAGGATTTCGAAGACATCATCCGCAAGAGTTGGCCAACTTACATTTCTAGGTACGAAGACTGACTATAAAGTTACATTAATTAAGAGAATGTGTTGATATGAAGATAGGGAAATAGGCCAGAAGAGCAGAATAGAAAGTCCAGAAGAAGACCCACACAGAGAGTTACTTGATTTAAGGCACAGGCATTACTGCAATTTAGTGAGGAAAGTGATTCTTTTCAATACACAGCACTGAGGCAATTCGTTATCTGTATGGAAAAAGAATGAACCTTTATCCTTACCTCACACCATATATAAAAATTCATTTGAGATAAATCATAGATCTTTATATGAAAAGTAAAATAATCAGTTGTGTAAAAGAAAGCCTAGGAGAAATCTTCATATCCTTCAGGTTGGGAAAGACTTCTTAAACTGGATATAAAAAATACTATGGGCCTAGCTGGTGTTTCTAAGTAGTTAGAGCATTGGCCCTTGCACTGAAAGGTTATTGGTTCATTTCTCTGTCAAGGGTTGTAGGTTCGATCCCTGGCTTCCACTGGGGTGCATGCAGGAGGCAACCAGTCGATGTGTCTCTCTCACATTTTTGATTCTCTGTTCCCCTGCCTACTTCCCTTCCACTCTCTCTAAAAATTAATGGAAAAAATATCCTTGGGTGAGGATTAACACACACAAAAATAATATGAAAGATAAAATTGATAAATTAGGCTTTATTAAAATAATTTCTGTCAATAAAAGACATAATTAAGAAAGTGAATAGCCCCAGCTGGTTTCATTCAGTGGATAGAGCGTTAGCCAGCAGACTGAAGGGTCCCAGGTTCAATTCCAGTCAAGGGCACATGCCTGGGTTGTGGGCTTGATCCCCCCAGTAGGGAACATGCAGGAGGCAATCAATGATTCTCTCTCATTCTTTGAGGTTTCTATCTTTCTCTCCCTCTCCCTTCTTTAGCAGTGACACTTCTACATATGCTATCCACGGTAAATGAATGTCTGTGTCTACCAAAAGACATATGAGAATGTTCACATCAGTTCACATCATAAACAACCTCAATGATTATCACCTGGAGAAGGCATAAACAAATTGTAGCATAATTATACAGCAGACTATTGTATAGAAGAAAAAGAATGAAAGAACTTAACAGCAGGTATAAATCTCAAAAAAGTTAGGTTGAATGAATGAAGCCAAACACCAAACACCATCTACTGTGTGGTTCCATATATAAAAATCCAATAATAGGAAACTAATTGAAGGTGATAGAAGTCTCAGAATAATGGTTCTCTTATGGAATGAGGCATAAGAAGTTGTGTTTGTTTTTTACTGAAGGGGAATGAAGGCGCCTTCTGGGGTGATGGAAATACTCTTTGTCTTTACCTAGATGGTAGATATACATTGTATACACATGTTACAATACATATAATATATATGTGCCAAATTTCACACATTGGGCAATTCCCTCTCCTCCCTTTGGGAAAACAGGAGATTTTTTTTTCTTTGGAGAATATGAAGCAGAAGATCTCTGGACTCAGGGGCACCAAGCACATATGAGGGAGGGATGCCAGACCAAAAACTGGGGGCTTAAATAAACCTATGCATGCCAACAGCTGGCTTACCCCAGGTTCTTTTCCTCACTCGGCTCCCTGAACTGAAAACGTATTCATGTCTCATTAGCCAGAGTTGTGTCACATGATTGATCTTATCCAATGAGCAGGCCAGGGAATGTGCAGGATGGGGGATTCCAAAAAAAATCAGGACAACCTTGACGTTTGTCATCACCATCATCCTTATCATCCTCATCACACATTTACCATATATGCTCATGCCATACAGACTTGACTGTATCACCTAATAGACCAAAATTACACAAATATTCCTGCATCCATTATTCTGAGCAGCTTCTCCAACTACCAGATCCTCGGTCAGCTCATAGAGCAGCCACTGCAGGGACCAAGGGCCCCCAGCCACCTCCACGGTACCTGTCCGGCTCGCAGAAGATCCTTTCTGACTTGGCTAAGCCTGAGTAGCGCCCGGCCGCTTTGGCTTCCTCGGTGGGAGTTGGGCACTGCCTCCTTCGCTGCTCACAGTGAGAATCTCCCCGTCCGGGGTGCTAGGAGGGTGGTGTTCAGATGCTGCATAACTCCAAACAAAACAACAACAAAAGCATGAAATGGCTTCAATTTGAGCTAAAAATTGAAAACCATTTTCCTGTTTTTAACTCTCTTTGCATTTACCCAATGCCCCTTTGACTGAACGGTCTAGTTCAGTGATGGCGAACCTAGGACACACATGTCAGAGATGACACGTGAACTCATTTTTGGGGGGTTGATTTTTCTTTGTTAAATGGCATTTAAATATATAAAAGAAATATCAAAAATATAAGTCTTTGTTTTACTATGGTTGCAAATATCAAAAAATTTCTATATGTAACACGGCACCAGAGTTAAGTTAGGGTTTTTCAAAATGCTGGCACGCCGAGCTCAAAAGGTTCGCCGTCACTGGTGTAGTTTCATTTTCTGCTCCAACGGCACGAAGCTGTGAATCCTCTTACTGTGGTCCAATGCAGAGGGTGTGCCTGGTCTCTGAGAGTTCACAACCTCCCACTCACCTGGAGCTCTCTGGCACCAAGGACTGCTCTAAGTCCCATCCCATCAATCAGTGGTCTCTGCTTAGCAAAGATGCAGGATAGCCGTTCGCATGTGTGTAAGACAGAAAGTAGGACGGAACAGTCTTCCCCTTGGACAGACTCTCACCACAGTGCTATACGCTGTTTGATGTAGGGATCAATTCTCGTGGGAAAAGATTACAATATTAATTTGAAGTGAATGACTAACACTACCAAGCCAGCTCCCTCATATTGCATAAAATAAAGTTTGTGTTAGCTCCCCTAAAAATCAGTGTTTCTTATTCTTGCAGGTCTCAGCAGCCCAACTTGTTCTGCATATGGTTGCATGTTTAATTAGCGATCCTTCTGTAAGTGTCTGCAATTAGCACCATGATGATTAATAAAATAACTCCTTTAAAGCTCCATTTAGCTAGCAGAACTGCACAATCAGGTATAATTAATTCGTCATTAATAAATCATGGCTGATTAACTAATCTGTTTATTACCAACACATTACTGAACAGCTCCCACCTGAGCACAGCTAATTTTTCTATGCCGAGCAGAACTAGAAGCAAACAAAAACCCCAGCTCCTCCAAAACTGCACTAAGCAGCAAGTATACTGGTATGGTCAGGGAGATTTTGAGACGATGCACATTTAAAAGTTATTGAGCTGCATAGACAATTGTTGCTTGGGAGAAAACGCTGGCTAAATCTGGAGGCCTGGTCACCAGTGGTTCTCCAACTTAAGCACACACCAGCACCTTCTGAGTTTATTGAGAAACCGATTTCTGATCCCTCCCCGGAGCGGGCTGAGAATTTGCTTTTCTAACAAGCCCCCACCTGATGGTAGGGAAGCTGCTTGTCCGGGAACCAAACTTAGAGAACCACAGTTCTACCCTGTCTCATACACGGGGAATGACTCCCAAGTTCCTTCTGTATTTTTTAATAGTTAAAAAACATCTTTCAGTATTATTTCTCTGGCCTTGTGTTTACATGCTACCTCTTCCAACTGGATTGTTAAAGAATTACTTTCTTTTATTTCTCTCTCTGCCACCACAGAACCTAACAACTACTTTCTAGATGTGGAAACTACAGACAACACCCGGACATGCCTGTACTTCATCCTGAAATCGTTGTTCGTGCCCCAGTCTTTCTAAGCCTCGGCCCTCAGTACTCCCCTGAATGCCGTGGTTCTCAGTGTCTCTGCCACGCATAGGCCCTAATCGCTGACCAGTGCACGTGCTCATTATCTTTTCATGAAAGGATGGGCCTGGCCTCCCCACTTAGAGTCCTTGGAGAGCGCTGTAAGCTCCTCTCCAATCTCCTTTGCAGCCTGTTCCCTGGCTCTCCACCTGCCAACTTCTAGCGCGGTGTCTTATACACGGAGACAGTGAAGTACAGTTTACCAGTCATGTCAGATTGCTGACCAGCAGGTGTGCCCCACAGGCTGTGAATTCGGATCCTAAACGGACACCTAACTTTCAGAACACATGGGAGTAACAGCAAGGGGGGTTCCCACTCTGAATGGAACTTGGAAAGAAGTAGTCTACCCTCTGAGGGTTCAAAGTATTTTTTAAAAGAGAAGAGAAAAACAAGGTCAACCTAAAGCAGTGGTTTTCAACCAGGTGGTCACTTTTGCCCTCTGCCCCCACCTCAGGAGTATTTGGCAATTTCTGACAATGTTAAAGGAATAGAATGGCTTGACTGTATTCTGATCAAAGTGGAAAGACAGGGCTGGTCAGCAGTGGAGGGTCTGGGAAAGGCTACTCAGAGAGATAAGAGGGCACAGCCAGGTCAGACCTGGGAGAGAGGCTCAACTGTGCTGAGGCAGGTTACATACAGTGGACTCACATCTCACACGAGTGCAGGCTAAAGTCATCGGGTCTTAGAAAAATACTGTAAAAAATATGTGAGACAACCAGGGAAGTAGAAATACTAACTGGATACTCAATAATATTAAGTCACTAGAGGCCTGATGCACAGAGATTCATGCAAGAATGGGCCTTCCTTCCCCTGGCTGCCAGCACTGCCTTCGCTCCTGCCGGAGCCACCTTTCTGCCTTCCCACACTGCCCAGAGCAGCTGGGGCGGGGCGGGACCTTGCATCATTGCCATGGCAACAACACAAGTGTCCTGCCCTAGCCACTTGGCTGTTAATTTGTGTATGCAAATTAACCCACCATCTTTATTTGGTTAATTCGCATACTCCTGATTGGTTGGTGGATGTCACAAAGGTACGGTCAATTTGCATTTTCTCTTCTATTAGTGTAGCTTGTTTCTCATTTTTCAACGTTGTAGTAGTTTTCCATTGCTGCACAGCAATCGCCACCAACTCCATGGCTTAAAAACCACACATTTCACATGTTTCTGTGGGTCAGCAGACCAGGCCTGTCTTAGCTGGGGCCTCTGCAAGGCTGTCGTCAGGGGTCAGGGTGGGCTGGGGTCTCAGTCTTGTATGAACACTCAGCTGAGGAGGAAGAGCTGCTTCCACGCTCACTCGGGTGGTTGGCGGAATTCATCCCTCGCTATGGCAGGGCTGAGGGCCTCGTCTTCATGCTGGCTATGCCTCGGGGCTGCCCTCAGCTCCCAGAGGCTACCTGTGATTGCTTCTAGAGTTCCCCAGCATGGGACCTCGCTTCTTCAGAGCCAGCAAGGGAGAAAGAGACACCAACGAGACCAGTGCTACCGTCTAATGTAACGTAATCATGTCCACATAATCACATGTGCCCCATCATCTTTATTGTACTTCATTGGTTACAAGCACTGGAGGCGGCAGGAATCAGGGGGTCACCCTAAGAGTCTGTCTTCCATAGATGTGTATTGGTATTGAGGTTACTATTTTTTTAAGAGCCCTTATATTTTACTAGTAGAGCTAAGTACTGAAATATTTGCAATGAAAAAACTTAGGATGTCTGAGTGAGATTTGCTTTGGAATAATCCAGGGGGCCAGGGAAGTGGGTTGAGATATAAATAATTGTCCATGAGTTGAAAATTGTTGAATCTGGTAGATTCATGAGAGCTCATTATATGAGTCTCTCTACTTGGGTGTATGCTTGAAATTTTCATAATAAAATTAAAAAGATAGCATGCCTATGAGTTATCTGTTGCTGCAAAATTAATTACCTCACAACTTAGTGACTTAAAACATCAAACATTTATTTTCTCGGTTCCTGTGGGTCAGGGATCTGACACAGCTTAGCTGGGTGCCTCCGACATAGGGTCTCAGAAGGCTGCCATCCAGGTGTCAGCAGGACTGCGGGCATCTGAGGCCTGATGAGCTGGGGATCTGCTTCCAACCTCTTTCACGTGGCTGTTGGTCAGGTGCCTCGGATCTTTGCTCATGATGGGCAGCTGGCTTCCCACAGAGCAAGTGATGAGAGGAGGAAAGAGAAAAGAGACACACAAAAGTCGACCAGAACAGCAGATAGTCTTTTATAACCTAATCTCAGAAGGGATATCCCATTCCGAATATTCTATTGGTCACACAGACCAATAGAATGTGTGGGAAGGCGGGGCACAAGGGTCTGAACAGCAGACGGCGGGGATCCTTGAGAGCGTTTTGGAGTCAGGCTACCGTGGTGTGTAAGGCAAAAATTGGGTGTTGTCAAAATTATCCTTGAAAGTCCTTTAAATAACCTATTAAACATAGTGGACCGTTATACCAGTTTTTCTCCAGTGCTGGAATGTTTTCTTGAGTGCTAGATAAAAGTGTGGTCTTGAACTAGGGATCATGGTTGTTCCAAAAGTAAAAGTTTCCTTCCCTTTTTTTTCTTTTTAAAATATTCTTTGCTTTCCTTTTTTGTTTCATAAATAAGTATATTTTAACAC
This sequence comes from Myotis davidii, assembly GCF_000327345.1. Classification (NCBI taxonomy): domain Eukaryota; kingdom Metazoa; phylum Chordata; class Mammalia; order Chiroptera; family Vespertilionidae; genus Myotis; species Myotis davidii. Next base: position 1,596,410 of record NW_006288853.1, read on the forward strand.
TATAATCACATTTGGCCCTGCCTTGAGCGTATTAAGTTAAATTCAAGTAAATGAAGTGCAGTACGAGGGCATTCTAATGCGTTGTGTAAGTGGACAGCTGATCATATCTTGATGGCATCTGCCCTTTAGGTCCATTTTGCTGACTCCTTGTTTTAGCTCCACAGTCACCAAGCAGCTTTCTGATTATGAAATGCACCAAACAGAAATGCCCATGGGGAGAAAATGCTCCGATCTAAACCATTCTGTGGTTACATTTCTCATCTAAAATTAAGAATTGGTATTCTATCAAGTTCTGCATAATGTAAAAGATTTTCAGGGAAAATTGTGGTAGAAAATGGGAGTACAAGAGAAGTATGACCTATTAATATTTATTTAATAAAATTCTTATATCAATAATATATTACTATGATACTGAACTTTTAAGGTACAGAAAAACAAATAATTTTTCCTCATATTAGCTAGAACAGTTATTTGGAGGTATATATATTTGTTTATATGTAAATATTGTGTATGTGTATATTGTATATGTGGTTAGAACCACAAATTTATAACAAACAGGCCCATAAATACATATAATTGTTACCCCTCCAAAAAAGAAGAATTGGTATTCTCAAAAAAAAAAAAAAAAAAAAAAAAAAAAAGCCCTAGCCAGTTTGGCTCAGTGGATAGAGCATTGGCCCATGGACTGAAGTGTCCCAGGTTTGATTCAGGTCAAGGGCATGTACCTTGGTTGCAGGAAGCAACCAATCGATGTATCTCTCTCAGATCGATGTTTCTCTCTCTGTGTTTCTCCCCCTATCTTCCACTCTCTCTAAAAATCAATGGGAAACTGTCCTCAGGTGAGGATTAACAGCAACAACAAAAAACAGTCGGTATTCTGGCTCTACATATCAGTCTTGATGCGCTAGGTTAATGTGAACCTGCATGTAATGTGGTACCTTTACATGATAGGCTTTTGAGCCTGCACCCCTGAGTCCCCAGGCTGATGAATTTACCCAAGTCATGCCACCCAAGGGGGAGCCATCAGAGTGGCTGCACACAGAGTATATGCATGAGCTCCCCACACTTCTCAGGTCCCTTGCTATCAGATGGGGGAGTGTAACCACTTTTGGTCAATAGGCTGTGAGTAGAATTGACACCTATCACTTCTGAGCCAAAACCCAGTGCACTTTTCATACACTCT
>NW_006288853.1:1597622-1598844 GCF_000327345.1 Myotis davidii
GCAAATGGAGGCCACATGTCGACGTGCCAGAATGCACATTGGCCTGGGCCCCTGCAGGACCATAACAGACAGAACCCCTCCTGACCTGTGCTCATTAAGCAAATCATATGAGTGCAAATAAAAGTTTGTTGTATTAAGCCATGGAGCTATTCCCTACATTAGTGTAACCACTCTAACTCAGTATACCAAGGGATGCCCACGTTGCTGGGAGTGCGTTTCAATCAGTGGTAACCTTACACTTGAGCGCTGGGGTCCATCTCCAACAGCCTCTCTTCACTTACCCCTATGCGCACTCTTAGTAAGGTTAGAGAGGCAAGAGGCGGGCAGAAGCAGAAGAGGCCAGGAGAAACCTAGCAGGACTAGAGATATTAAAGCGCCCCCATCCTGCCCTGCGCTTATCAGCACAGGACGCTAATTCTAGAGGCATATGCTCCTGCTAACGAACGATGTCATTTCATTTCCTCTTTGTATCTGTTCGGGTGTGCCTGGGCTTTCCCCACTCCGCCGCAGCTTCCCCGGGGCCACTTCGGGAGCACTGCCACCACTGTGGCCACCCAGTCAGTCTTCAGCAGGTGGGACCGAGTAAACACTAAATATAACAGTTGCCCTGACTATTCTGACTCAGCTGTCCATTGCTTAATGGAAAAATTTAAATCACTTAAACTAAATATAGGGTTTGAAAATATAGGGTGAAAAATCAACTCAGAGGCTTCAAATAGCAACTTTCATGCAAGAAAAAAAAGAGTTTAGCGTCATTTCAAGGACTTGTTTCCCAAAAATAGCTAGTAAGAACTTGGCGTACAGCCCAGCTGGTGCGGCTCAGTGGTTGAGCATCGACTGCCGCCACGGTGGCCACCCAGTCAGTCTTCAGCAGGTGGGACCGAGTAAACACTAAATATAACAGTTGCCCTGACTATTCTGACTCAGCTGTCCATTGCTAAATGGAAAAATTTTAAATCACTTATAAAACTAAATATAGGGTTTGAAAATATAGGGTGAAAAATCAACTCAGAGGCTTCAAATAGCAACTTTCATGCAAAAAAAAAAAGAGTTTAGCATCATTTCAAGGACTTGTTTCCCAAAAATAGCTAATAAGAACTTGGCATACAGCCCAGCTGGTGTGGCTCAGTGGTTGAGTGTTGGCTTATGAACCAGGAGGTCACAGTTCGATTCCCAGTCAGGGCACATGCCTGGGTTGCAGGCTCGATACCCCGTAGGGGAT
>NW_006288853.1:1598897-1607230 GCF_000327345.1 Myotis davidii
CCTTTTAAAATTCACTCCATTGCCCTGACCGGTTTGGCTCAGTGGATAGAGCTGCATCGGCCTGCGCACTGAGGAGTCTCAGGTTCGATTCCGGCCAAGGGCATGTACCTTGGTTGCGGGCACATCCCCAGTAGGAGGTATGCAGGAGGCAGCTGATGGATGTTTCTCTCTCATCGATGTTTCTAACTCTCTATCTCTCTCCCTTCCTCTCTGTAAAAAATCAATAAAATATATTTTTTTAAAAAAAGACTTGAACTTGGCATACATTTAAGAGCTAAAATTCAGACCCTTTCAACTATGCATTTATATTAAATTATGCATACAAGTCAGTCCTAGGTTGGGCAGACTCTCCAGTGATTCTCTCCCTTGGTGTCAGAACCAACAGATGAGTTGTGGGGAGCTGTGCAGTGTGCGCTGGGTCATTGGTTACTCATTAAGCTAAAGTACTGAAGCTAGTGAATTATTTTCTTCATTGCAAATTAGGGGAAACACAAGATTACTTCTGTAATAAATCCACTCTCACATGCCTTAGCAAAACAAATAAAAATAGAAAGCATGGTGCTCTGACCTGGTGACTCAGTTGGTTGAAGCATCATCCCGTACACCTGGGTCAGGGCATATACCTAGGTTGCTAGTTCAACCCCCAGTCAGAGGACATACATGAGGCAACCGATTGATGTGATGTTTCTCTCTCACATCAATATTTTTCTCTTTTTCCTTTCCTCTCTCTCTAAAATTAACAATATATCCTTGGACACTGGCCAGTGTGGCTTATTTGGGTGAGCATCATCCCATGAACCTAGAAGTCGCCAGTTCAGTTCCTGGTCAGGGCCCATGCCCAGGTTGTAGGCTCAATCCCCAGTGGCGGTGAGGGGGACGGGACTGTGCAGGAGGCATCCTAACGATGTTACCCCCTCTCATATTCATGTTTCTCTCTCTCCCTTCTCTTTAAATTAAAAAAAAAACATATTTAAAAAGTGAAAATAAAAATATATCCTATGGTTAGGATTAACAAAAAAGAAAACATGGTAGCATTAAGGTGGGGGAAAAAAGGACAGGAATTTCTAACTGATCAGCTAGCAGTTTTTGAGATGGCTGAGAACTGCCTGATGGATCAGTGAGATCATCTTAAAGAAACACTCGTAATGACTTGAAAAAGTCCCCATCCCAAAGTCAATTATAGGCACTCAGTATTACAGATTTACCTGAATTTAAAGTTACATTAAAAACCCATTTTATTAAGGTAAGAGAAGAATCCATTTTAAGTTATCACTCTAGAGCTGTCAGATAAAGATATTACATTACCTTTAGTGATCAGTGAAATCATCTTAAAGAAACACTCTTAATGACTTGAAAAAGTCCCCATCCCAAAGTCAATTATAGGCACTCAGTATTACAGATTTACCTGAATTTAAAGTTACATTAAAAACCCGTTTTATTAAGGTAAGAGAAGAATCCATTTTAAGTTATCACTCTAAAGCTGTAAGATAAAGATATTACATTACCTTTAGTGTTTAATTTTACTACCACACTAATACATACACATTTTTTAAATTTCTGGGGTTTCTAGTTGTTTGCTTATATGTTCTTATTTTTGGCTATTGAACATGTGTGTTCCAATGAAGGAAATGCTTTTTTATTACACACATTAAAACTATTCCCAATCTTATTCCCCACAGATGAACTGTTTTCACTATCTTCATGACTCATCCTGCCCACATAGATTGATATTCACATTTTATAATCTGTAATTTTCTTTCTTAGTATTATATCATGGAATATTTTTCTGTATTTCCACATAGTTATTGGATCTTTTTAATGACTGCAAAATGTTCTATCACAGTCACCTACATTTAAATGGTTTGACTTTAACCATTTGTTCCTCGTTCTGTGATCAGTAGTCACAATCAAAGATGACAACATTATTCTTCATTATGAGTTACTTATATTTCAGACACACTCACAGGTGGAGCCAAAACGCCTTAGTTAATTGGTACCCATTAACTCTCCATTAATATGTCTTCATTTTTCTATTTCTAACGTGGATTACGTAGACTACCATGCAGGTTTGCTAAAGGCCCCTGTGTTTTTCTTCATGGAAACAGTCATGGGGGAGAGTGGCAGCGGCACAGCGCCTCTAGGCTGTCAGCGTGCCCTCTACAACCACCGCAGCACCTCCCCTAATGTCAACCCGGCCATCCGGACGCAGGGATATCTCCAGTTCTCCTCCTCGGCAGGAACACTGAAAGGCTGGACAAAACAAAACAGATCACAAATTAAGAGAATTTCCGCCCTTTTTAATGAACAGCATATAGTGAGACACCTCTTATTACAAGTTCTAGAATCCTCCTAGGTCAGCTTAAAGATAAATGCTTTAAAGATAAAGTTCTTTCAAGATAAAATCTGTCCATGGTACTGCCCAGCCCAACCGGTTCTCCTAAGGAGAGAAGGGCCACAAATGCACTTTCATGTGCAAAACACACAGCTCCAGGTCTCCCCTTCCTGAGCTACTTCCTCGATCACCTCCTGTAATGCCCAGGCTCGCCCCACCCACAGCCTCCTCCCTGGCTCTGTCTAGGAGAAAGCCAGGACATGTGAAAAGATAGATGCAGGAACTAGATGTCTAGGAAGATAAAGAGGGGTGGTCTTGGCCTTCCTGAGAAGGCCCCGTCTTTCCAGGCCTGAATAAGACAAAGGGAGCTCATTCATTCATTCATTTATTCATTCATTGTGGTTACCAAGCAACCACACTGTCAGGCAGACAAGAGGCAGGTCTCAGCCTTCCTGGAGCTCAGTGCTTAGGGGAGTAACTAGTCTCACCTAAGAGGAGCCACCTGCTCTCCCCAAATCAGGCTCACAGAGGCCTAACCCTCCCACTAAGCAAGACCTCTAGGGTTGGACTCCTAATTTGATTATTAGGGCTACGTAGCCTCCATTGTCTGAGGTCTATGTTCTCTGCCCCTGAGAAGGATATTTAGAGTAGAGAGGTCAGGGTGAAGGAATTTAAAAACCTTTCATTTTCACGTGGGTGACACAAAACATATCTTCACGTGCATAGTACATTAGAGAAGGAATCCTAGTTTAAGATTAGGCTTTTTTTTTTTTAATTGAAAAAGAGCTGTTTTACCACGCATATCTTTCTTCCCCAGTTCTTGGGACCAGTAGCTGCTGAGAACAGTGTGTGCAGACCCTTAAAAGAAATGAGAAGTTATGATACCGCACAAGGGAAACAGGGGCGACTTTGTGGTAAATTTATAAGCAATTGCAATCAACCAGTTAGTCGTTGTGTCGGCATGGCCACAGCAGAGTGTGGAATTACGAATGGAGATAGAAAGGAAGGCACAGAACGTGTGGATAAGCGCCTCCAAATGATGCATTTGCAATCTTCACACTTTCTGAAGGCTGAATTAAACTGCGGGTTTTCATTCTTGTCCTGTCCACACGTTACTGTCAGCCCGTGGCAGGAAAAACAAGTCCTTCACTTAAATCTACATCCTTCAAGAGAGACCATCTGCTTGCTCCCAGGATGCACGTGCAAGGAAAGGTGGGAACTATGACAAAATCCAAAATTTCCATCAAGCACACATTCCCAGATTTTAGTGGCAAAGGAACTGTCTTTCAGTGAGGTATTTTTTTTAGATGATTGTGCCCAAGGTTTAGATCAGAGAATGGGTAGTAAAATGAAGAAGGAACAAGCTGTAAAGGAATAACTGTCAGAAAAGTCTGTGGGGCAGAAAAGGCTGGGGTGGGAAGGGCCCCCCCTTCAGGAAAACTTACTCAATGTTACGGGAGGTCCACACGGTGTGACCAACCATCCCGGTTTGCCTGAGACTGTCCTGTTTTAGCACCGAAGGCCCTGTATGCTGAAAAATCTCTCAGTTTTAAGCAAACTGAGATGGCTGGTCATCACTGTCCAAAGACCTTTCCACTGTAGAAAAGCATTGTTGTAGGGGAAAAACTTGCCTTCTGTGCCAATTAAAATCTTTGTAAAGCAGCTGTGCATGTGTACATCCACTCAGAACTTCTATTCCATGGGGAAAGGCTTGAGTTGGACTGTTTGGATGTCATTTGGGCATTTTCCTGACATCCAAAAAGTGCTTGCTTACTGAGCTTTGAATTTCACATGTTTTGTTCCTCAGAGAGCAACTCAGTCATCCCAGCCCCTGCCATCTGACCAGAACAGTCTGCCCAGCCTCCTTCTGCCCTGGCCACCATCCCATGTGCCAGCCTCCTCATGGCCCCCTTTTGCTGCTCAGCCCACTCTTCGCACTGTGATAAGTACTTGACTGGCCTTGGATTTGCATAACCCTATGGGATATTACCTGTATTTTATAGAGGAGGGGATGGAAACGTTTAAAAGTGAAGCCCTGGCAGGTGTGGCTCAGTTGGTTGGGCATCGTCTCATGCACGGAAAGGTTGCTGGTTCAATTCCCGGTCAGGGCACATGCCCGGGTTGCAGGCTCAATTGCCCGGTGGGGTGTGTAGGAGGCAGCTGATCAATGTTTCATGATCACATTGATGTTTCTCTCCCTCTCTTCCCCTCCCCTTCCACCCTCTCTAAAAGTCAATCAAAAATCTTTTTGAAAAAATAAGTTAAGCCATTTGCCCAAGGTCAACAGCTAGAAAGCTAGGATGCAAACCAAGGCTGTCTGACACTAAGGTTTAACCCTGCTATACTGCTTCTTTTTTATTGAGGGGGGTGTGGTGAGGGGTAAGGATATTTTCCCATTGATTTTTAGACAGTGGAAAAGAGGGAGAGGGAAGGGGGAACATCAATACGAGAGAGACACATCAATTGGTTGCCTCCTGCACCTTCCCCAACCAGAGCCAGGGATCGAACCTGCAACCCAGGTACTTGCCCTTGACTGGGAATGAAACCCAAGACCGTTAGGTGCACAGGCTGACACTCTAACCATTGAGCACACTGGCCAGGGCTGTACTGCTTCCTTAATTCTGTATTTTTACGTGAAGGGATGGGGGAGGGGAGATAGGAAAACAAAGGCAGCTCAAAACCCAAGCAATCTGAAAGGTCACATGAAGGACACTTAAACAGCTATTTCTTATCCATCCCCTCCATTGTTTAACACCACCCCCCCCCCAGACCCATGTCAAAAAGTACCTGTTACCGGGTCTTCTGCGATGCCAACCCAGGGTGCGAAATATCTGGAGTAAAAGTCGAATGCGTGGGTCTGCCCACCGGGCTCTCCTTTAAGAGTGAGAATGAGTCCTCTCACCTTCTCGGTGTTCTCTACTTGCAGCAGATCCTGTGTATTCACTTTCAGGTTCTCCAGAAATGACCTTGTTCATAAATGGGATGGATTAGGACAAACCCCATTCCACAGACACCCCGCCACCACCACCACCACTACATGGACTCCATAAAGCAGGCCAGGGTGTGGCTGACCCACACGCATCAGCAGGGGCAGGAGGAGGAGCAAGTGGAATACCTTCCTACCCGAGAACAAAGCTCTCTGGCTGCAGAAATCATGGTTTGACTGGGCAGAGCACAGCCAGACCAAGCCAGGGCTATAGATGGGGGTGCTGGGCCCTCCCCAAAGTGCTGACGAAGCCAAAAATCTCATTCACCTGTCGTAAGTGTCACTGAGCCGGACAAGGAGCTTCCGGGTGTCTGGGGAGTAGCGGATGTCCTGGACCAGCGTGTCACCTATGGCAGTCTGTGAAGACAGACCAAAGACTTCTCAGGCATGTGCCCTGGGTCCAGTCCTTGATCCCCTGGGTGGGAAACGACCTTCCTGAACCTCTGCAGAGTGCCAGGCACACCCCTGGTCGCCAGTCCCCAAGTTTTAGTTTGGTTTCTGGGCTGAAGGTGTTGCCCAAGGAAAAGGTCAGTTTCCTGATGATTAAAGAGGTCTTTAAAGGAATTGAGCTTATCTTTTTCGAACCAAAGATAGACATTATTCCCAAGTGTTAATATGTGCCTGAACACACAACTCCTCAAATGGGTATTTTCCCCACAGATCAGAAGAAAGACTTAGAGAGGCTCAGGGTCACACACACATAATCTTGTTCATTTCCAACTAGAGGCCCAATGCGTGAAATTCATGCAAGAGTAGGCCTTCCTTCCCCCGGGTGCTGGCACTGGCTTCCCTCCAGCACCCAGGACCCGGGCTTCCCTTGCAGCCTGGCTTTTGTCCAGAAGGTCATCCAGAAGGACGTTTGGTCTAATCAGCATATTATGCATATATATATATATATCCCTAAAATACAAATAGACAGAATGGCGGAACAACTGAACAATCGGTCACTATGACGTGCGCTGACCACCAGGGGGCATGTGTGGAACATGGCAGGCCTGGGTCATGGCGACAGGGTGGAGCAGGTGAGCAGGGTGCCAGACCAAGGTGGGGCACTGGTCGCTGTCATTGGGTTAAGCCTGGTGGTTACTAAAATTTCTTTGCTCCCACGCATGCTGCGGTCCCACACAGTGCTCACACCCGCTGCCAGCACTGGAGTCACTGCTCTCACCCACTGCCAGTGCTGGCTCTGCTTGCACCCACAACCGGCACCTGAGCGTCGCTCATACCTGCTGTCAGTGTCTGGTGCCGATCACAATCACTTGGCGCCATCAGTGCCGGCCCCGCTGGCACCCGCTGCTGGTGCCGGCCCCAGTCACTCTGCTGGTAGATAGGGGACTAGGGGCTATGGCGGGAGGGGCCAAGACCCACCCCAGTGCCCACTGCAGCCATGTGGTCCACAATTCCTTTCAAGGTGCATGAGTTCGTGCACTGGGCCCCTAGTTACAGATAGCATTGTTTTGCTTGTTTGTTGGCTTGGGGTGCTGAGGGAATAGATGAGGGGACAAAAGCCCCTTTAAGCACTACCAGTGGCTGTGGGCAGAGTAGGTGACAATGGCGATGACAGAATAGTTGTCTGGCAGTCATTCGGTGGCTTCTGGTTTTCTAACTCTCTTTAGGGACTGAGCTGCTCCAGGTCCCAAGGCCAAGACTCTCTCCTCCTGGAGTGATGCCTGGGATGTCTGCCTCTGTGACCACAGCTAACAATGTCCCTCTCTCTAGAAACAAATGCCAGCAGCCAGATCCCACCTGCTCTCCGGGACCTTCCAGTCTCTCTGAAGGGTCATCCGGCCCTTCTCTGCATGGGTTCTATGGCAATAAGATTCCCAGCTGAGAAAGTTTAATTCTCAACTGGGAATCTTATTGCCAATTTCTAGGAACACAAAAGGACAGCCCATGATAAGATGAATAACCCTTTGTCATGCCCATTTTGCAAACACTGACCCTGAGGCTTAGAGAGGTCATGTTAAGTTCTTTCTGCCATGAACAAGGTAGAAAGAACTCTGAATATTTCCCATTTTCCTGCCATCTGCTTTACGTAGCTCTCCCCACCCTGCCATGGAGGCTAGTGCTGACAATGAAGGGCCAGGGGAAACTGGTCCATCTTCTCACCAAATAGATTCAGTATTACAGTTCAGACCTCAAACGCACTGTTCTGTTCATCCAAGCTTAGATTGGAACGCTGATACCGGTAGCAGGCCTGTCTTTGGGGATCAAATGGTACTGAATCTTTGTGTTCAAATACTAACAAGTGTTCAAGTAACATGAGCTCAGGCTTGATTCTTGTCACTAACCTTTATCAAGTCCTTTACTTCATGGCGGTCCTAGATGGGGAAAGAGACAAAACCGTTATAAAACGGGCACTCTGCCAGTTGTACACAGTTTATCAATTAGAAAGAGCTGACCTGGGGGTGGGCTGGGTAAAGAGGCAAGTCCAGGATGATACCATCCTCCGCTTTTCTGGCCTTTAGTTCCCCACTCAGCGTGACAAAGGTTAGAGTGCTGTTCACATTTTCTGGCAAAAAAAAAAAAAAAAGAGTCTTATTTTGTCGATCATAAAACTGTTAGAAAAGGAATCGTGAAATGGGAAAATAAACTTTGTTATATGCTTATAAGTCTCTTTCAGACACCGTTGTGTTGTCTCACTTTCTCTAACAGTGCTGCCCGCGTTTGGTTTGCTGGGGTCCACAGTGGGGCCCCTCACTGGATTCTAATTTGAGAACCAGGAACATAATTGGTTAGACTTGGCATCATGCTGCAAGGCTTCCAATCCCAGCTCCTTACTGCTTCCTAGCTATACCCTTGAGCAAATTATTTAACCTGCTTAAACCTCAATTTCCACATCAACAAAGTGCGGTAATAATTCAATCTATATCAGTTTTATTTTACCAATAAAATAGGGCAATAATTAAGCCTGCCTCATAGAAATGTTATGTTTTCTAATGCGATTTTAAAGTATTAACCTACAATTAGCATGGAATTATAAGCTCTACTAGTCAGTTTATAGATGACAAATAG
>NW_006288853.1:1607544-1608439 GCF_000327345.1 Myotis davidii
CGTCACAGACAGGAAGTGTTCAGTCTTTCACTTTAAAGTATGACTTTAGCCCGGCTGGTGTGCTCAGTGGTTGAGTTGACCCATGAATCCTGGTTAGGGCACATGCCCTGGTTTTGGTCTCCATCCCCAGTAGGGGGTGTGCAGGAAGTAGCCAATCAATGATTCTCTCTCATCATTGATGTTTATATCTCTCTCCTCTCCCTTCCTCTCTGAAATCAATAAAAATATTTAATTAATTAACTAATTAATTAATTAAAATTCAGAGTAAAGAAGCTCTTGTTTCAGAGGGGGGGGGACATATTGAGGGCAAAGTATGCCTTTTGGGTCCCCGATATCATGTGTGTCACCTGTTCTTCCTGTAAACTCCCCTCCACAGACACCGAAGACTCCAGATTTACAATAAATGGCATTCCAGGGAACAACGCTGTGGCTTTCCAATATGCCTGGCACATACTCAGGCCAAGGTTATTGAAGGTTGATGTTTTTTATTCTGGATAATGTTTTACATGAAATAAACTCTGCAACGTCCCATTCCAGTGTTCATCACCAAGAGCATGAGAATTTTTTTAAAAAATTGCTATTTGCTAAGTGATAGGTTCATCTTTTTAAATCACATTACTTATTTTGTGAAACAGCACAGCTGCAGAAGCCAGGGTAGCGTGACCACAGAGAGGGACCTCACTCGCCGGTGTAAACCACCTTAATCCAAAGCAGGAACCTTCAGGGAGAGATAAGCCAAAGAGAGACGAGATCATTCCAGTGCAAATGAGTCACAGACTTTTCATTTTCTCATTCTTTTCTGAATTTTTCACCCGTGTGATTTAATTGCTGAAACATGTTGTAAAAGGAGTGAACTCTAAGCATACATCCTAGGGTTCCTTGGTGCTAGGTCCGG